>NW_027494930.1:0-275872 GCF_021521415.1 Bidens hawaiensis
GACAAGTCGTCCGAATCGGGTGAGATAAAAGAAGAGGTTGTGTTACAAAAACGAGGGGAGGACTATAAGTTTTATGAAAAGAAATCTTCCCTAAATCCGTTCGTCCCACCATATGTGAGACAAACGGATAGTAACGCAACCTCGACATCTGCAACAACTTTTGAGACGAAAGTTCAAAACAGCCTGAATAGTTCGAACATAAGTTGTTTTAGATGCAACAGGATAGGACACCTTGTCGCTGATTGTCTTCTGAAATAGAGAAAATCTAGAAATATGAGGCCTACTAAAACTGAGAGTAAAACGAATACTAATTATGATGCTGGTAATATTGTGAAAACACCAAATTTCAATCATTGGACTAATCCAAGATTTCAAAGAAATCAGTCTCGCTCTTTCCCAGTGAATCACTGAACCAACAGT
Organism: Bidens hawaiensis; assembly: GCF_021521415.1. Lineage (NCBI taxonomy): Eukaryota > Viridiplantae > Streptophyta > Magnoliopsida > Asterales > Asteraceae > Bidens > Bidens hawaiensis. The sequence continues at coordinate 421 of NW_027494930.1, forward strand.
TATAATTCCATTAATTCACGAAGGTTTGGATGGCCTCATAGCCAGTCATCTAGAAATTTTTCTTTCATAACTTATAGAAACTCTCCTCAAACTGACTTTGTGCAACCAAGGTACAGGATGCCGGATAACAGGTTTAATCAACCCAAGACCATAAGGTCTTGGGTCCCCAGATTTTAATCTATTTCTTTAATTGTGAAGGAACAGTCAAACAGGGCTGTAAACAATATGTGGGTTGTTGACAGTGAATGTTCCCAGCACATGACTGGTAACAAGAAATTGTTACGTGACTAGGAAGAGTTAGTTTCGCAGGAGAAAGTGGAGGAAGAATTAGTGGTATTGGGACTGTAACAAATGGAAGAATAAAGTTGGAAAAAGTGAACTTTGTGGAAGAGTTGAAGCATAACTTGTTGAGTGTCTCTCAGATTTGTGACAGAGAATACACAGTTCATTTTACTAAAGATGAGGCACTCGTACTTTATCCTGGCTTCAAGATTCCTGAAACCTGGATCGTGATGAAGTCTCTAAGAGAAAAGAACACGTATGTAATGGATATGAGATCAACTGAGATGGAAAATGAGGATTCATGTCTTCTGTCAAAAGCAACAGAGTTTGAGTCAGAGTTGTGGCACCGAAGAATGGGTCATATGCATCTTCGTAAGATGAACTACATAGTCAAGAATGGGTTAGTACTAGGAGTTCCTTTGAAGAACTTCAATTTTGAAGACCAATGTGTGTCATGCAAGAAAGGAAAACAGCACAAGAAGCCTCATAACTCCAAGAAGGTTAACTCAATTATCAGCACCTTGGACCTACTTCACATGGATCTCTTTGGTCCTGTGAATGTAAAGAGTCTAGGAGGAACTTCATACTGTTTGGTGGTAACCGATGATTACTCACGATACTCTTGGGTCTATTTTCTAAAGGAAAAAGATGAGACAGTTCAGTTGGTAATTAACTTGATTACCAAGGTGGAAAATATTGTTGGGAGGAAGGTTAAGTACATCAGGAGTGATAATGGTACAGAGTTCAAGAACTATCAGATGGAGATGTTTTGCTTACAGAAAGGGATATAGCATCAATACAGCGCCCCATATACTCCGCAACAAAATGGAGTAGCTGAGAGGAAGAATAGAACTCTGATCGAAGGCACCAGGACCATGCTGGCAGATGCTAAACTTCCCGTGGTGTTCTGGGCTGAGGCTGTTGCTACAGCCTGTTATATCCTTAATCGTGTTTTAACTGTTAAAAGATTAAATAAAACCTGTTATGAACTTATGCATGGTAGAAAGCCAAATTTGAAGGGTCTTGAACCTTTCGGGTCCCCATGTTCGATATTAAAGACTAACTCTAAATTTGGTGAGAAAGCTGACGAAGGTATCTTAGTTGGCTATGTTGTTGGGACACCCAATAGAAGAGTCTTTAATCTATCAAACAACAAGGTTAAGGTGGTTTGTAACACGGACATTACTAGTTACAAATCACCAAGGCCTAGCATGGGACCGGCAAAGGCTTTCGACTATGATAAGCTATTCAAATCTTTTAATGTGCCTTACTTGGATTTTGCAGACATTGATGAGAAAATGGCCTCACAGATGCTGTATGACGAAGAGGAGGACATTGTACAATGGCCGCAATACAATGAAAATCAACCGACCTCGTCAAGTGCGGTTGAAACTCCAGCTGTCTAGAATGAAGATGAATTCTACAATCCATTTCACACTCAACCTCAGCCTCACTCTGATGAACTCTCTTCAAATCTTGAGAATGATCTGGAAGTCGGTCCGGTACAGACCACCAAAATTCACAAGAATCATCCTTTGGAGAATGTGATCGGTAATCCTTCTGATGGTGTACATACTAGAAGAAGTTTGGATGAACACACATGTGTGTATGAAAGCATTAAAGACACGGGTATTATAAATGAATGCTTGTACACCTGCTTCATCAGTCAGATTGAACCAAAGAATTATCAAATGGCACTGAAGGATAGCTCGTGGGTTGAAGCCATGCAGGAAGAACTGGCACAGTTTGAGAAGACGGAAGTATGGCAGTTAGTTGAAAAAACCGTAAGAAGTGAACGCTATCGGTAAAAAGTGGGTTTTTAAATGTAAGAGAGATGAGAAGGGGATAATCATTCGCAACAATGCAAGATTGGTAGTTAAAGGGTTTAATCAATAGGAAGGAATTGATTACAACGAAGTGTTTGCGCCTGTGGCCAGATTGGAGGCAATTCGACTGTGTCTGGCATTTGCTGCACACAAAGAGATGAAAGTGTTCCAGCTGGATGTGAAGAGTGCGTTTCTAAACGGAAAAGTCGATGAAGTGGTATACGTAGAACAACCTCCGGGTTTTCCTGACCCAGATTTTCCTGATCATGTGTACAAACTAAGAAAAGCATTATATGGGCTACATCAGGCTCCTCGTGCCTGGTACGCAACTTTTCCAGATTACTTGCTAGAGAATGGGTTTGAGAGAGGGAAGATCGACAGTACCTTGTTTGTCTAACGGAAAGGGGGTGATTTTCTACTCGTTCAGGTTTATGTGGACGATATCATCTTTGCTGCCTTAAGAGTTACTATGTGTTAGGAGTTTGAAGCAGTCATGAAGAAAAGGTTTGAGATGAGCGCCATGGGCGAATTAACTTTTTTTTAGGATTGCAGGTAGATCAGAGTAAAGATGGCATGTTTATTCATCAAACGAAGTATGTCCATGACGTGCTTAAACGCTTCAAGATGGATGATAGTGCCCCATTCGACACTCCAATATGCGTCAACCACAAACTGGGTGCTGATTTCGGCAGTGATGAAGATGTGGATCCCACTCAATATCGGGCAATCATAGGTTCTTTAATGTATCTAACTGCATCTAGACCTGACATTATGTTTGCAGTTTGTCTTTGTGCTCGTTTCAGGCAAACCCGAAGGAATCACACATGAAGGGAGTGAAAAGAATCTTGCGGTGTCTTAAAGGAAAACCTAAGTTGGGACTATGGTACTCGAAAGGGGGAGAACTGGATTTGGTAGCATACACCGATTCTGACTATGGGGGTTGCAATCAGAACAAGAAGTCAACAACCGGTGGATGTCAGGTTCTTAGAGGAATATTGGTGTCGTGGCAGGGCAAGAAGCAGACCTCTGTAGCCATTTCCACCTGCGAAGCAGAATACATGGCAGCATCGAATTTTTGTTCCCAGGTTTTATAGATACAACAGCAAATGCGCGATTATGGTCTGAATTTCACTCAAACTCCTATTTGCATTGATAACACTGCTGCAATCTCAGTAACTAACAATCCCGTTAAACACAGTAAAACTAAACATATTGACATTCGTCATCATTTTATACGGGATTGTGCTGAGAAGAAATTACTTTTGCTTGAAAAGGTTGATTCACTGGATAATTTTGCCGATCTTTTTACTAAAGCGTTTGACCGATCCCGTTTTCAAAACCTTGTTGAGCTAAATGGGATGATCAATCCCGTGTAACCTTGTTTTCTTCGTTTTTTTTTTTTAAAAAAACATCACTATCGCTTAAAATTATGTCGGTTGCTCAAGTCTGAAGGACATATTCCATGAATATGTTGGTCCTTGCATCTACTTGTAGATTGTAAGGATAGCCATTAGCCAGATGACTGAAAGCGACCGGGGCGGTTTATGATGGGTTTTTATTCTTTCGCTTAAAATTAGTCGTTCATACTTAGTCAGAGGGAGACATACTTGTATGTGGTCGGTCCGGCTGATTCACTGGATCTTCAGGATAGCCGTTTACCTAAAAACTTTGACCTGATCTGGGCATTTGAATTTAATTTTTTTTTTTTGGGAAATGATATAATTTTTCCAGTCTAAAACTTCGTAAGAAGTTTCTTTAATGGTGTTAAATGAAAATTGATCCAACCTTGGAAAGTGATAGATAAACTGATTTTGTGTGCTTAACTGGTGAAGTAATTAGGCCTAAAAGACTCTAGAACAGTCATTTTATGTTGTGGTGGCTTTCTATGGTGCGTAAAAGTTGAAGTGATACAAACTAATCTTCTCGATTTACTGTGGAGAGTCATCTGAGTTGTGCATGTCTCCACATACATCTTTCCGAATGATAGGCAGAAAAGTGATTACCCAGTCATACACGAGCCCGTGAGTGTTCTGATTCCCGCAAAAATAGTGTTAAGTAATCTGCAGTGATCTAGATTCGGGACTTGCAGTTGTCTTAGACTTGCAGTTATATTATTGTCTTTAATTTAAAAAAAAGTTATTTATTATCATTATGCCATATGAAGCTAATCTTATGACAAATATCAAGAAAGAGGCAAGAAAGAGTATTTCAAAGTATAAGAAAGACCGGGAAGACGAATCGGAAGGTCGACATGTGTATATTGATTAATTAGACACTACGGATCAAAGTCAACTCGGGATGACTTGGGGAAAGCCAAATACGCTTTGAGAATAGATAGGAGGCATCACAATCTCTCATGTGATGTCCATCTAAATTTTGAGCTTAATTGAACCTAATCCGTGTTACAAAAGCAATGAAAACCATACTAAGTTTTATACCTGCCTACAACCTGTTTCTCTATGTCATAATACCGCCGAACATGGATCTGTGGGACAGCCTCTTAATTAGTATGATTCCTGTTCGGATCTTTACAAAGACATGCAAGCTTTCGGAAAGACTGAAATTTGATCCCGTTTATTTAGTTATTCAAATTTTTGTTATGGTTTTATCTTATGGTTTAACTTCTTAAACTTTTTGTTACTTGTATTGGATCATTTTATTTTTAACCTAATTAACTTCGCTATTAGCGAAGTTATATGGAGGGCGAAGTTGGATATGAGGCGAAGTTAACCACCCAGCGAAGTTAACATAACTTCGCCTCTGGGTTTTTCTATACTATAAAACGGGGATCCGTGGTTAAACTTGGTCAATTTCTTCAATCACAAACCCTCGGCGAACTTAATCATCTGAATCAAAAGTTGTTATAATCTGTTTTCGTCCGTGTTAAAAGGTTCATCATGTTATTGTGTCACATAATTCTTTCTTTACAAATGGTAATATGATCCGCAATGATATGTTTTGAGTCCGTTCATGTACCAAACCCTCGTCCCACTTTGTCGCTCCGATTGAAGGCCCTTTTGGTGATAATCTGTTATTTCACACTAAAATCACTTTATTCTTTTCGTATTGATACTCCTTGATCGGCCATTCTTGGCCATACCTGGTTGTGAAGTTTGCGCCGATCATATGGGGAAGTTAGGGTTTATGCAAAGTTAACAAGTTCGCTACTCCATTAACTTCGCTAATACTACAACTTCGCCTTTTCCATGCAGGGCGAAGTTGTAACTTGCTGTCATAGTTATCTGATCTGGATTGTTTGTTTTTGCATATATGGCTGTTGTGGCAGGTGCCGGTGGAACGGGTGGAGACGGAGGAGACGGTGATAACAGACAATTCTTTATGGGTCATAACATGTACATCACCTTGGATCCGGATGCTCGTGGAATTGAGGACTTTCGTGATATCATTTCATTCCTCATAAGCTCACGTGTCTATCATGCCATTACTACTACTCTTCCGATTTCACGACCAAATATTGAAGACTTTTGGAGAACTGTTTAATACGACTGTAGGGTTGAGCCTCCTGTTATGCGTGCCACTGTCAATTACCAAGTGGTACAGTTCTCGGCTAATCAGATCAGAGAAGCATTACAGTTCGAGGTTGAGACAACTGATGATCGTACTGAGTTTCCGGCTACGTTCAGAGATGGTGCGTTTCTGCGTATGGGGTATTCAGGTCCGTTAGGGTACTCTCAGAGGAGAAAGGGGTTTTTGTTAGACCAGTGGCGGTTCCTTATGCACGTGTTGATTGTGTGCATGTCCGGTCGCAAAGCTGATACTGATGGTATGGGTGCAATAATGCAATCGGCGATGACTGTATTGACTTACAACAAGCCTTACAGCTTTAGTCAGGTGATTTTTTATGAGATCGATCGTCAGAGACGCGCGGTGGCTCGGGAAAGATTTTTGATGTACCCGCGATTTTTACAGATGATCCTCAATCATGTAGCTCCAAATCTGCCACAACGTCGCCCCATTTCTTATGTGGAGAGTGTTTCTAAGAGAATTTTCGCTCAATGTCGATCTTCTAGTGCACGTAGCAAGGAAGAGCTACGCCCACGGCACACTGCCTTGTTTGGGTACTTATTGACTCCTGCTTATGTTGCTCCTCCGGAAGATGAGTTTCTTGATCCAGCACATCAACAGGACGATATCCCTTAACCACCTCTGTGGTTCAACCACCACCACCTGTTGGTCAACCTCCGATGGTTCAACAAGCACCTCTTGTTGACACTGTGGCAGCTCCTGAAGAACAAGTAGATCTTGATGATGCTTTTGGTGGGGATGATTTCTTTGATATGGGTATGGTAGATCCTATTGAACTTCCTGCCTCAACGGCAGCGGTTTCCGGTATGAATGCGGGTCAGTCGGTTGCAGCTGTGAAGGATTCTGAGGAGACCGAATCAGATTCCTCTACTGATGATGTTGCTGAAGCACATCGGGTTCTTTCAAGACAAAAAAACTTCATGTCAAACGAAAGAAGGACTCAGATGATAGTGAGTCGGACTTTTGAGGATGAATTGTATAAAGTGGTACGTCGATCTAAGAAAGCAAAGGTTGGTGAAAGTTCTAAAGTTGGTGAAAGTTCTAGGGCTGTTCATTTTACTCCACCTTCCTTATCTGGTATGTCTATGCTACCCGCTTCTTCGGCTGTTCCTCTGCCTGTCACCTCCAGTGTACCCTTGGTGAATGTATCGTCATCTTTTGGTGTTCCTCCGACCACGTTTCAGTTTATGGCACCAGAGATTGTTTCCTTACCGCCTCCTACTCTTACTCCATCAGAGGTGGTAGCTATGTTTGCAGAGTCCATACTGGTAGCGACGGCTGGTTTATCTGTATCGATGCCACCCCCAATTACCACTCAGCCTACACCTGTTATTCCTGCAAGCTTGGAAATTCCACTACGGTTTGCTCAGGCTACCTCTCACTTGAATGTTGATTTTGATTCAAATTTGTTTGATTCGGGGAGGATCAGCTCTTGAAAGGGTGGTTGCTGAACAGTCACGGGTAAATATTATTCAGTCTGAGACTATTAATCGTCTGGTGGCACAAAATCAAGTTCATACTGCACTGCTTATTGAGCACGGTAAGATGTTTTATCAGCTTAAAGAGTTCTTAGCATCTCAGGGGGAGTATAGTTGCAAGGGTGATGAGCTGAGAACAAAGAAGAGGCAAGACAGAGACGATGATCCCAAGGCATCGAAAGATGCAGGTGGTGAGTTGCCAAGAACTGAACAGAATCTTGGGACTTCCACATCTCAGAGGGAGTCTGCTGGTCCGTCAAGCAGTACAAGTGGTGACACAGTGGTGGTTGTAGATGATGAAGGGGCTTTGGGAAATGATGATGATGAGTTAGTTGATGATGTGTTAAAGGCTGACGAGATTGAAAAGATTGGAGGACAGATAGAGATTGATAGTGAGTTGGAAGAAGGGGAGATAGTTGATGATGGTGTAGAGCATGATATTCCAAGTGCTGATGGGGCGAAGCTGAGTCTAGATGAAAATGTGTCGGATGAGTCTGAGTGGGAAGAACAACCAAGATGGAAAGAAGGTTGTGCTCAGTGGTTCTTCAAGATAAAGAGCCTGCAGTTCCAAGAATGTTTAAGAAGAGTTACAATATCAAGGGCTACGCTGAGTCAAAGAAAGTTATTATCTGTTGATTGTATGATGAACAACTGAAATTGTTTGTTATTAAGCGATATGATGGGGTTCAGTACTTTAAGAAGGCTTTGAGATCGCTCTACACCTTGCCTGAGTGCGAGGTGAAGGATTTGGCTCAGTTGAGATTGATAAATAGAAGTAATGATAACTTTGCGGATTGGGTTGGAAAGATCGTATGGAAGGAAAGTGTGAAAGAGAAAACATTTGAATTGTTGAAGCCACAAAAAGGGAAGTTAGTCAAAGACAAGGAAAGAGGCATGAGGACTGATGGTAAGCCTTGGATGGTGATGAAATACAAGCCGATTCGATGCTTGAAAGAGGTTCCATGAAGATAATGCCCAAAGATGTGTTGAAGGATCTCAAGTGGTGGTACGTTGACTGCCATACTGCTGAAGCTGTTATGGAAGATGAGGATGAACAGGAGATCCTGAGAGTGTATGATCCTATGCACTTGGTTAATTTGTCTCAAGATGATTTGCAGGTACTTAATGATAAGAAGATTTTCTATATTCCTGCGTGGAAGGAGGAAGCAAAGAAGTACCAGAAGGTGGTCTCTGTCTATGTGAGATAGGGGGTTCATGCTTGAAGACGTTCGGTACGAGATTTTTGGATTACAAGACACGAGAAAGAAGATAGAGATATGAAGCTACTGCCAAGGGGGAGTCTGTTGGTGCATAATGTCAGTAGTTCAGTATCTCGTGATTATTTGTGTCTGTAATCGTTTATATTGTCCGTTTGTATTAAAACGTGTTCTTATATGTTCGCCATGTTTAAGCGAACTTGAAGTCAGCGAAGTTATGACAACTTCGCCTAGTATGTTAGGCGAAGTTGTCGAGTATTATAAACCCATAACTTCGGCTGTTTAGTTAGTTCTTGGACGATTGGTTTTGGTGATTCTCTGAGTCACATGTTTGTTACCTTGGCTTTTAAGCATTGCAATATATCAAGTATTATCTTATATTCTCGCGTGTTTACATATATTCAACGTATTACTCGTCTCGACACTCGTATCGTATACGTGTGGATTCCGCACCCTCGTGTTACGAGATACTCCTGTGTAGATCCGGCTGGGAACCTACATCATCAGTGACGACGAATCGGAACCGGTTAAAATAACTGAACCTAAGAAAAGTGAAATTAATAATAACAAACCAGTTTCGAGAGATGACACCAACAACTCTAAGGACAAGAAGAAGGTGAAAACCGTCCCCTATCCCGATGCTTTGTTGGCACCATCTAAGGCGAATATGGTATCAAAAAAGGGGCCCACAACAAGAGGAAATGTGGGAAACGTTTAAACAGGTTAAAATCAATATACCCCTCTTATATGTCGTAAAACAAATTCACGCATATGCTAAGTACTTGAAGGAATTGTGCAAACAAAAAAGGAGTTATATGATTCCTAAACAGATTGACTTTACTAACAATGTGAGAGCAATTCTTTTGGGTTCGCTTCCACCGAAGCTTCTAGATCCGGGAACGCCCATTATACCCATTCAGGTGGGTGATTTTAAAATGACTTGGGCGCTTTTAGATCTTGGAGCAAGCATCAGTATTCTCCCGGGAAGTCTATACGATCAGTATGACTTAGGTCCTCTTCGGGCGGCCGCTACCACGGTTGTCCTGGCTGACCAGACACCGAAATTTCCCGAGGAATACTGACTGATGTTATTGTTAAGGTGGAAGACTTTTATTTTCCAGTTGACTTTTTGGTCCTCGATTATGTTTAGGGTGAAAGGACCAAACACCCTACAGTTATCCTCGGTAGACCATTTTTTGCTACCGCAAATGCCAACATTAATTACAGAAATGGTACTGTTGACATGGCATTTGGTAACCGTAAGTTGAGGATTAATGTTTTCACACGTGGAGATAATTCTCCGGTCGATGACGAGTGCTTTATGGTTGATGTCATTGACGAGTGCATCCCGTTATACTACTCTGTCATCAGAACGGATGGCACAACAGTTTGTTTGACAAGTTACAGGTGGAAACAGACAAATTGCTGGAAGAGGAGGAAAAATAGATGGAAATCGCAACTGTGCGAGGAAACCGCCCACCATGGTCAGTCCAGGTTGAACCGCTTCCCGAGAAGATTGATACTAGGTTGAAACCATCATTGCTGGAAGCACCGAAAGTCGAGCTGAAAGAGCTCTCGAAACATTTAAAATATGTTTTTCTTGGTAAGAATAATACTTTGCATGTTATTATAGCTTCTAATTTATCTTTTGAATAGGAAAATGCTTTGATGGCGGTGCTAGTTGTGAACAAGGAAGCAATCGGATGGACGATAGCAGATTTGAAGGGAATCAGTCCCTCAATTGTGATGCATAAACTTTTAACAGATCCGGTTGTCAAACCCACACACGATGCTCAGCGGAGGTTGAACCCGAACATGAGGGAAGTGGTGAAGAGAGAAGTGTTGAAATGGTTGGCTGCTGAGATTATTTTTGCTATCAAAGACAGCACGTGGGTGAGCCAGACACAGAGAGTACCGAAAAAGGCGGGGCATCCAAGTCGTCAAGGACTCATGTAACGAGGTCGCCACCCGGCCGGTAACCGGGTGGCGCATTTGTATTGATTATCGAAAACTTAACGCAGCAACATCGAAAGATCACTTTCCGCTTCCGTTTATCAATCAAATTGTTGAAAAGCTATCTGGTCTGAAATTTTATTGCTTTTTAGACGTTTATTCCGGGTATAACTAGATAGCTATTCATCCTGAAGATCAGGAGAAGACCATGTTTACGTGCCCGTATGGCACATTTGCGTTTAGGCAAATGCCATTTGGGCTATGTAACGCCCCTCCACCTTTCAAAGGTGCATGATGAGTATCTTTTCAGATATGGTGGGGGAGTCTTTAGAAATCTTTATGGATGATTTTTCGATTTTTGGCACATCTTTTGAGTCGTGTTTAAATCAACTCGAAAGAGTTTTGAAAAGATGTGTTGAAACTAACTTGGTTCTTAGTTGGGAAAATAGCCATTTTATGGTCCAAGAGGGAATTGTATTAGGCCATGTTGTGTCGAGTCGTGGGATCGAGGTGGATCGGGCTAAGGTCCAAGTTATTTCTACTCTACCTCATCCCACGAATGTCAAAGGCATTAGATCGGTTTGGGGCATGTCGGGTTTTATAGACAGTTTATTAAGCGTTTTAGTGATATTACCAAACCCCTATGCAATTTATTACTTAAGGATGCCCCGTTTGACTTTAATGATGAATCTGCTAAGGCCTTTGACATTCTGAAATTGAAATTAGTTGAAGCCCCGATCTTGCAATCACCCGATTGGAGTTTACCTTTTGAAATAATGTGTGATGCAAGTGATTATGCGGTCGGGGATGTTTTGGGACAACGGGTTGACAAGAAACCCGTTGCCATATACTATGCGAGTAAAACTCTCTCGGATGCACAATTGAATTACACAATAACCGAGAAAGAGTTACTAGCAATAGTATATGCTCTATATAAATTCAGGTCATATATTTGGGGAAGTAAAGTAATCATTTAATCTGACCACTCTGCAGTTAGGTACCTCATGGATAAGAAGGATGAAAAACCGAGGTTCATCATATGGGTTTTGCTGCTGCAGGAATTTGATCTAGAGATTCGGGACAAGAAAGGAAGTGAAAATGTTGTTGTAGATCACTTGTCCCGAATTATGGTGGAAAATGGGAACAAAGACGGGCCCATTAACGAGTCCTTCCCGGATGAGCACATCTTGGCAGTCTCACAAAATCCCTGGTTTGCTCATATTGTTAATTTTAAAGTTTCAGGTGACATACCCGAGCATTGGCCAAGGAGAAAGAAGAAACAGTTGATGTCCCAAGCTAAACAGTACATTTGAGATGATCCAGACTTGTTCAAGATTGGGGCAGATCAGATGATCAGACGATGTATACCCGAGGAGGATGTCAGATCGGTGTTGGAACACGCACATTCGTCTGCGTGTGGTGGTCATTTTAGTGGCCAGAAAACCGCTCGGAAAGTTCTAACGAGTGGTTTCTTTTAGCCATCATTGTTTAAGGATGCTCACGAGTTCGTGGCACACTACTTAAAGTGTCAACAACTCAGGAGCATTTTTAAGAGGGACGAGAGGCCCTTGAACCCGATCCTAGTTGTTGACATTTTTGATGTTTGGGGGATCGATTTCATGGGCCTGTTTCCGAATTCGCACGGTAATTTGTACATCCTAGTGTCCGTTGACTATGTGTCTAAATGGGTTGATGCAATAGCCACTAGGACAAATGATCACATAGTCGTTTGTAATTTCGTTCAAAGTAACATATTTTCAAGATTTGGAGTCCCCCGAACCATCATAAGTTATGGGGATCTCATTTTAAGAATTTTAAATTCGGGAAATTGCTTAAACGATATGGTGTTGATTATAGGATATCAACTCCTTACCATCCACAAAAGAGTGGACAAGTTGAGGTTTCCAATAGGAAAATCAAACAAATTTTGCAGAAAACAGTTCGGGCGGACCGAAAATATTGGTCAACCAAGTTAACCGATGCTTTATGGGCCTACCGAACCGCGTATAAAACGCCAATTGGAACCACTCCTTATAGACTTGTTTATGGAAAGGATTGTCATTTATCGGTTGAAATTGCACAAAGAGTGTTTTGGGCTACTAAACAGGTTAACATGGATTATAATGATGCAGGTAAGGCGAGAAAGTTGGCTTTGTGTGAGATAGAGGAGTTGAGAGATGAGGCATACGATTGCGCGTCCGCTTACAAGGAAAAGATGAAGAAAGTTCACGATGCTAACATCCGATTGAAGAATTTTCAAGTTGGTCAAAGAGTTTGGCTATACAACACAAGAATGAAGCTCTTCCCGGGTAAGTTGAAAAGTAAGTGGACGGGCCCGTATTCGATTGTAAGAGTCGAGAATCATGGTCAGTACGAGATTGAGGACTTTGATGATCATTTGAGGCAAGTGGTAAATGGCTATAGACTGAAGCCATATTTGGAGATGAAAGACATACGCGAGATGTATGAGGAATCAGTGAATTTCATTGTGACTTCACCAGTTTATGAAGACAACTGAGTTCGAGGCACTGTCGAGCTGTAGACTTTAAATTCAGCGCTTACGGGAGGCAACCCGAGGTTTGTAAGTGTCTGTCCAATTTGTTTTCATTTTGTTGAGTCTTGTACTTAGTGTCGTCTCGAGTTTTGTGCAGCAAACGCCAAGTTTGGGGAAGCTCTTTGAAGGGTGGAAGTTCAAGAAGTTCGGTATGCGTTTGGTCAATTACACGTCTTTCCAGGTACATACAGTGTGTTTTGAGTTTGGAAATGTGTTCAGGGTGATGTCGGGATGCTGAAAAGTGGTCGGGTCAGAAAATGTCTGAACCCGTACTAGTAAAATTTTGTTTATGTTAACAGAACCAATCGCGATACGCGATGGGCTTCTATTACCTCCATCGTGTATCGCTATGAAGGACGGGCATCAGGCGTCTGTGACGTTATCGCCATACGCGATGACGTCACCAACAACCCCATCGCGTATCGCGATGGGGTCAAAAGACTAATTGAAGTGGAATTGGGTGGCGATACGCGATCGCCACCCATTTGACCCATCGCGTATCGCGATGGGTCGTGGTTGACCCAAATTTTTTTTATATTAATAACCGTTCTTCTCCTTCTTCCCCATTCTTCTTCTCCGTTCACTCCTTCCCCTCCCATTTCTACTCCGAAGACCATCCATCTCGCGCCGTCATCACCGCACCACCACCATGAAACTATTCCACCACCGTCATAACCACCACTGTCATTCCACCACAGTCACCATCACCACCCACCACCGCTACCACTTATCACCGTCCCTAATTACCACCGTGACCTGTCACCACTCACAGTAAGCCATCCATTACCGTCGCCGATCACCATTGTACACCACCATCTACCTACCAGCCGTCCATCACCACCGTTATGGTTATTATCATTGTTATTCCGACTTCATGGTTAGTACTATTATTATTTTACGATGTCAGATTTTAATTTGAATGTTGCTCGATTTAGAAATTGAAGATTTTTGGTATAATTTTGATTAACGGGTTTGTCGGGTAGTGGTTTACCTTGTTATTTGGTTGCCGGGTTTGTTGGGTAATTGAAAAGTCATGCATTGATTGTCGAGTTTCGTTATATGTAAACACTATGACATGTCGGGTTTAAGTTCTAAATGGTGAAATCATTATTTTAGTATTAATTTAGTGAATTTTAGGAATTACAAAGAAATAATTTTTGAAATTGATTTATGAATATGTTATATCCTAATCCCGATGTGTCAAGTGAATTTGTTTTAACCGACAGTTCATTGTTTAGTTTGCACGTTTTCGAGACAGTGTGTCAACTTGTCAGTTTGTTTAGTTTGTTCGTGTCAGTTTGTTAATTGTGTCTCTTTGTTTTGTGTCGGGTCGTGTTGATTGTAAGTTTGTTAATCGAGTCGTGGGGACACATGGCTGGTTTGAATTTAATTGTTTTGATTGCAAATTGATTACCCGCCCGTACTCAATCTCCATTCGGGCGGGATAATCTGGTTTTGAGAATTACGCAATGGGTGTCCCCGAATTTTTCGTCTTTATTTATTTATTTTTATTATTTTAATATTATTTTATTATGTGGGACGACCGCGACCGAAATGAGATACGGTCGTCGCCACATTGACCGTTGACATATCTAACTTACATGTTTGATTTTGCATATATGTCTGATGCACCAGAGTCTTCGCGCGCCACTGGGCGCGGAAGACAGAGGACTGGGCCCCACATCATACGGTACGATGGTGAGGAGGTGTCGATTACCGCTGGCATCGATCCAGCGGATATCATGGGCAATGGATGCCGTACGCAGTACCAGGTGCTTAGGTTCCTCATGAAGACCGAGGAGTACACGCGGTTTACTCGCATTCGAGGTATGCAGCTCTTAGGTATGAGGTCGTTTGATTGGGGTCTATTGGGTACTTTGGAGGTGGAGACCAGTCTACGAGGATTGATTCAGATCGGTGGCTGGCAGTAGTCGAGTGTGACTCGATACCATATGTCGTTCTCACACGCGAGTTTTACTCGACTTTCTCATTCACGGCCAGCGATTTCGATGAGCCACATGCCGTTTCGTTCTCACTTTGACGACACGTCTATGAGATGTCGGTCCCTTATTTCGCTGTAGCGACTAGCTTCTACAAGCAAGAGTATGTTCAGACTCCCGCGTTCTTAGAGAGTTTTGGTGGTTATACGACACATCAGCAGCGGGACCGACAGTTTTGACTCACTGAGCCTCATCTGGCTCAGTTTTGGGGGCATATCGCGGACGGGGACCATTCGAGAATGTAGTGACATCCGCTATCAGGGACCCCGTCCACCGATACTTACACCGCATAGTTGCCTTCACTATTGCTGACCGTCATTCGGGCCGCAATAAGTGTAGCAACCTAGATCTGTTGTGCCTTCTGTCTATTATCACTGGCAGGAAGGCGTTTGGGTTGGCGGATGCTCATGGATTACAGGATCGTAGTTGGCAAAATACAAAAGTGATAGAGGCAATTAGGTTAAGCCTCGTCTGGATGAGCTAGAGTGTGGGTACTGGGGGGTTGGGCCTCATACATTATACATTTGAGCGTGGGTAATGAGAGGGGCGGGGGTTGGTTCCCTTAGAAACATTTCTTGGACCTATTTTTCATTTGATTAACCCTGATACTATGTTACGAGATGATCCGGCTTAATAGGTTCTTTGTATTTGTATTTATTTTAGTTTTTGTATTTTTTAAGTATTAAGCATCACGTTTATTATGCTTAAAAAAAGCAAAAAGCCAAAATGATGTCTTTTATATGCAGTTACGTAATTGGTAGTTCGTTTGTGAAAAAATAAAAAAAAAATAAAAAAATAAAAAATATTTGTCACACCCTCAAAATCCACTTCGGAGTTTTACCGTCAGAGGGTGTGAACTAACAGGATCAGAATCATTAGTTATAATCAAACACCATGTTTAAAGTTTTCAAATCAACAAGACATTATGTCTTTAAATAAAATGCGGAAGCGTAAATTGTAAACCAAAAAGTTTGCGCTACACAGGACGACTTAAAAACCCAAGTTATTAAGATAAAAATTAAAAGAAGTTTTCAAAGCGATGGTGTTTAGCGAATGCATGTTCCTATACCGCGCGTGCACCTCGGCTACCTGAGAATAACATACTAAAATTGTCAACACAGGGTTGGTGAGTTCACAGGTTTATATAAATAAAGTGTTTGCATTTGCGTTTACGTTTTGCGTTACCAGATAGTGTTAAGTCAATTATATATCAATATGTAGCTAACCTATCAAGCATGTATTACTAAGTGTTCGACACCGAAGCTGACTGTTTATCAATTGCCTTACCACCATGTCAACCACGACCATGGTAATGTGTTAGCCAAGATTACACCCACTCGACTTACAGTCGAGTTTAGAGTTGGGTGGGGTTTGTCAAACCCAGTAGTACTACTCAACAGTGACTCGCTATTATCCAAATATTAACTGGTTCGATGTTATGAAGGACTTTGGTTGGTTTGTTTGCCACTTAGCCTTACAAGTGATATATAAAAACAAAACAAAATCTACAACGTTGGAGTATGTTATCTCCCCCAAATAAAAGCGTTTAAAAAGAGTAAAAAGGGGACGTGAAACTCACTGTTTGCAAAGATAACCAAAAAGATCCGAGTAAGGTGTGCGTCACAGAAAATCCTCACTAGTGTTCTAGAAACAAAAACGAGATTTTCTAAGTATTGAACTACGAGTGAGTCCCTAGACTCGACACATACAACTTATGCATGAGATGCGTTTCGTGTTTCGTTTGTGAAATAAGTGCGACTCGACAAACACGTTGGTTATACGTTATGTGTGAACAACTACTTAAGTGTCAATTATTAACATTGTATATTACTATAAAATATCCCCCACAAGGGCAATTTGGTCAAAACATAGCAAACATCGATCAGTTATGCACTTTTCATGATAATTCAAGTAATTCAGCAGCTAAATTGTTCAGGCAGATTTTCACTTGACAAGATTACTCTATTTAATAAATTATAACATGTCAAATAAATCACCAAAAATCATCACAGAAGCACGCGTGAATAGGTTTCTAAAAATATTTTTCTTATATTTTTATCTTATATAGTTGTATCACAATGATCAAAACATCACAGCAAACACACATCAATCATTATCATGCGCAACAGAATGTTATTTGTTATTCCCGTTAAATGACAAATCCAATTAATTCAAGACCAATTGGGTTAGATTCCTAACTCAAAATATTAACTTCCAGAAGTGAAACCAACCCAGTTGGTCTTGTCGTTTATGAGATTTCTTAGTCGCAGAACAGCATAACAGCAGGTCTCCCGAATCAGCCTTGCACAACAGTTTTGTAAAATAATAAAAACTATCTTTTACACGTCCAAAAATTACAAATTTGGACTCTTTAGAAACTAGACTCGACCTACTACATCATAGAGTCAAAAATAACTTTAGAACATGTAATTAACATCGAGTTACAGTCATTTAAACACGAATTCAATAATCTGTCCAGCATCAGTTTTCATCAAAACTCAACATATCATTAACCTATGAACTATAACTCATACATACAACCCTCTAGATGCATAATTCACCAACCATGCATATCAATTTCACTTTACATACAAAATTAGGGTTTTACTTCAAAGTTCAATTTCAAGAAACATGTAATTAACAATCAATAACAACATAACTAGTTATCAATTCACTAGCAATCATCAACAAACACATAATTAAACCCTAACTCATCTTCAATCATCAATTTCAAGATTTAGGGTTTTGATTAACATGATCAATATCATAATTAAATCATTAGAATAGCTAGAGGGGATGTTAATTACCTATCTTGCACCTTGAATCCTCCAACAAAACTTGAAAAATACTTGTAGATGTGTGTGTTGTGTGTGTTACGGCTGCCAAGAGAGGGAGGGAGGACAAGAACGATCGTACAAGGGGAGGGAGGGAGTTAGGGTTGTGTAATAATTTGATTATATTATTAATTATGTCACACTTAGCCCTCTGAACTTCTAGTTAATCAATTTCTAGCATAAACTAGGCTTTTGCTTCTTGAATTTAGTGTTATATATATATATATATATATATATATATATCAAGTAACACATAACTATCAATTACTTATCGTTGTTCACCAACGGTTTGAGTCGACTCGTGTGTGTTTCGGTGAAATTCCGAAAGACTACTTGTGTAGTGATTGTCATTCGTCATTTAAACCCTAGTTTAAATGTAATAAGATATGCGTTACAGTTCGTGTGATCTTAAGTTTGAATTAACGGAGTTCGGATTAACGGAGTTAACCTGAAATTGACGAGTGTCACATCATTCCCATGTTGAAAGAATTTTCGTCCCGAAAATTTGAGTCAAGTCGCGTTGGGTGTTTGAAAAAGGCAAAAATTTTCAATTTGTCATATAATCCCCTAGTAGAAAGAAATTTCGTCCTGAAATTTAATTCATACCTCCATTGATTTCTGACGGTTTGTCGACTTTCGCGGTTTTCGGTGTTTGGTCAACCCTTCAAAAAGGTGACGATACTTTTTCATCATTTGATCCTCGCATTCCCACGTGAACTCTGGTCCATGTCTCGAGTTCCAACGAACTTTAACGATGGGAATTTTGCTGTGTTTGAGAGTTTTGGTTTCCCAATCCAAAACTTCGACTGTTTCTTCGATGAAGCGTAGTTGTTCATCAACTTGCAACTCGCCCAAAGGAACTGCTTGTGTTTCGTCAGAAAGGCATTTCTTCAAGTTGGATACGTGGAAAACGTTATGTATGCCGCTGAGTTCTGTTGGTAAATCCAATCGGTATGCTACCGGACCAACGCGTTCAGTTATCCGGTATGGGCCAACGTATCGTGGGTTGAGTTTGTTCCACTTTCCAAAGCGAACTACACCATTCCAAGGTGAGATTTTGAGTAAAACTTGGTCGTCCACTAGGAATTCCAGAGGTTTTCGGCGCATGTCGGCGTAACTCTTTTGGAGATCTCGTGCTGCTGCCATGCGGTTTCGGATTTGGACAATCTTTTCAGAGGTTTCAAGTACTAATTATGGACCTGTTATTTGGCTATCACCCACTTCTGCCCAGCAAAGAGGTGATCGACACTTTCGTCCGTACAACGCTTCAAACGGCGCTGCTTTAATGCTTGCGTGGTAGCTGTTATTATACGAAAACTCTACCAATGGCAAGTGGGGTTCCCAACTTTTTCTGAAATCCAACACGCATGCACGCAACATGTCTTCCAAGGTCTGAATGGTGCGTTCACTTTGCCCATCCGTTTGAGGATGGTATGTTGTGCTCATATCAAGGAGGGTGCCTAGTGCGCTCTGTAGTGACTTCCAGAAGTGCGAAGTGAAACGGGAATCTCGATCAGATATGATAGAGACAGGCACTCCGTGTCTAGACACTACTTCTTTCATATAGATGCGAGTCAGTCTTTCCATTTTGTTCATTTCCTTGATCTCTAACAAATGCGCAGACTTCGTCAACCGGTCAACGATCACCCAAATGGTATCACATCTCGTCGGTGTTTTGGGTAATCCCGTGATAAAATCCATGGAAATGTGTTCCCATTTCCATGTTGGGAGTTCCGGTTGCTGTAATAGTCCGGATGGTTTCTGATATTCCACCTTGACTCTAGCACAAGTCAAACATTTGCTCACGTAGGTGGCAATGTCGGCTTTCATGTTTGGCCACCAGTAAAGTGCCTTTAGGTCATGGTACATTTTATCTGAGCCAGGGTGAATGGAATATCGGGACTTGTGTGCTTCGTCCATCACTAGAGTTCTCAACTCTCCGTATCGAGGGACACAAATCCGGTTTTTGAAATATCAGACCCCGTCCGATTTGGTTTCAAGCTGCTTATTCATGCCCCGCATGAGTTCTGATGGGAGGTTATCGTCTTTCAACGCTTCGAGTTGAGCATCACGAATCTGATCAGGTAAGTTGGCATGAATCGTGAGTTTTAATGCTCGCACTTGTCTAGGCTTATCGGTTTATATTCTGCTGAGAGCATCGGCCACTACATTGGCCTTGCCCGGGTGGTACTTGATGGCGCAGTCATAATCCTTAAGTAGCTCGACCCAACGACGCTGTCGCATGTTCAACTCCTTTTGATCATAGATATGTTGGAGACTCTTGTGGTCGGTGTAAATGGTAAACTTGGTACCGTACAATTAATGCCTCCATATCTTAAGAGCAAACACCACAGCTCCGAGTTCCAAGTCATGGTTCGTGTAGCTCTTCTCGTGTATCCGTAGCTGTCGAGAGGCATAGGCTATAACTTTCTCGAGTTGCATCAACACGCAACCGAGACCTTGTATCGATGCATCACAGTGCACTTTAAAGCTTTCCGTTCCCTCGGGGAGGGCTAGGATAGGGACACTACAGAGTTTGGTTTTCAATAGTTGGAAGGCAGATTCTTGCGCGTCACCCCAATTGTACTTAGTACCTTTGTCTGTCAGTGCGGTGAGGGTTTGGGCAATCTTTGAAAATCCCTCGATGAAACGTCAGTAATAGCCAGCCAGTCCTAGGAATTGTCACACCTCGGTCGGAGTCTTAGGTGCTTCCCAGTTTTTGATGGCCTCTACCTTGCCTGGATCGACATGGATACCACTCTCATTGATCACATGTCCTAAGAAGTGAACCTCGCGAAGCCAAAATTCACATTTCGAAAGCTTTGCGTACAATTGTTCCTTCTTTAGAAATTCCAGAATTAACCTCAGGTGTTCTTCATGTTCGGCCTTGTTCTTGGAGTAGACGAGGATATCATCTATGAAAACGATAACAAACTTGTCGAGGTACGCCGTGCATACTCGGTTCATGAGGTTCATGAATACGGCTGGTGCGTTGGTTAAGCCAAAAGGCATAACCAAAAACTCATAGTGACCGTACCGAGTTCTGAATTCCGTCTTTGAAATGTCCTCTTCGCACACTCTCAATTGGTGGTAACCAGATCTCAGATCGATCTTCGAGTAGTAACTTGATCCTTGAAGCTGGTCGAAAAGGGGATAACGGTTCTTGAGGGCAACCAAATGATAAGTGTGGAGGTTGATGTTTGCTTTAGAGTTTGCTTGAGGTATGTAGATTAATGGCGATAATCTACATACCTATGATGGAGGTTGATGTTTGCTTTAGAGTTTGCTTGAGGGCAACCAAAAGATAAGTGTGGGGATGTGATGGTCGGTTAATTTGTATATGTTTTAGTTCATTTATTCTTCAGTTTTAATCGTTTATTTTAGGAACTTCAGTACTTCATACGTGTATTATTGGATTTCAGGTCACAGGCGTTAAAGTACTCAATTTGAGCCTGTTGTGACACGGAATAATGACCCAGGATGTCCGACACG
Source organism: Bidens hawaiensis (assembly GCF_021521415.1). Lineage (NCBI taxonomy): Eukaryota > Viridiplantae > Streptophyta > Magnoliopsida > Asterales > Asteraceae > Bidens > Bidens hawaiensis. The sequence goes on from NW_027494930.1 coordinate 21,603, forward strand.
CGAAACGAGGAATTATTATGAAGATTGCTGGAAACAAGACCCATCACGATACGCGATGGGCTTGCTCGAGGACCCATCGATTATCGCGATGGGATGTTAAGTAAATGTTGACTTTCTGGTCCATCGCGATACGCGATGGACCAGTGAAGACCCCATCGCGTATCACGATGGGGTGGTCAGACGGGCTGTTAGGGTTTATATCCACGATTTCCTGCAGTTGAGGAGGCGATTTTCACTAATATAGTTCGTGCCAAGACCATACACTTGATGCATATCATTCATATTGAAGATTTAACGATGTCAAGGCTCGGCTAATCTCCTAGAATCTCACCCGGGATGTATAGTTTGTAACTCTTACAGATTTTCTCATGTGACTAAGAACACTTTTGTATAATTATTGATGATTGATATATTATTATTGATGTTTGGTATTTCTGTATGTTCAATCGGTTTAGGTTTACGTTAGTCTGAAAGATTTGTTACCAGTTGCTAGATAATTCATCAAATGACTGTTTGATTAGATTGAATACGATAAAACATACAATTGCCCTTAACTGAGTCACACTGGCAAGGACTGTTTGATAACCAGTGCCGTGTGTAAAGTGATTGTTGATGTCTAAGGTTTTGTCTGATTGATCAGTCTGTAGTTAATCGTTAATAATTTATCTTTTAGGTTGCATGAGATTACTGTAGGTTGCTTACTTGAATTATCGGATGTGATTTGCTTTGTTAATTGCTTGAAACTCGTTTATTTGTTTACTTGCATAATTCCATAAATTCACTTTATTCACTTGTGTGATCAGCACTAAAACCAGTTACTTCATAATATTAAATTTGTACACGACTTGCATTGACCACATACTCCTGGTGGATACGATACCTTACTTATCCTATCTATATAGTTTAACTAGGTTTTTGATTGACTCAAACGACGGTCATCAGTTTGGTCCCTTCTATCTCAGATATTATTAGGGTCTGGTCCCTTCTATCTCAGATATTATTAGGGTCTGATCCCTTCCTTTTCTATCTCAGATATTATTAGGTTCTGGTCCTTTCTGTCTCAGATATTAGTAGGGTCTGGTCTCTTCAATCTCATATATTATTAGGGTTTGGTTCTATCTCAGATATTATTAGGGTCTGGTCCCTTCTTCCCGTTTCATACAACCATACATACCTTGCCATACAACCATACATTCTTTTCCATACATACATTAGATTTGTATATACATATATTCATAAACATCTACATATATACTCCTAACCTTTTCTACATTCTTTCATCATTTCAATATCATTAATTTATCTTTCATAAGACATTCATATAGCATACACTTACCACTTAAGGTAAGTGTATAAACTAACACATAAGAGTATGCACACAGCCCCGAAAAACATAACAGAAAGAATGGGCTAGAAACTCATCTGGATCCTTAAGAGATAATAGTAATTCCCTTCCTTGGTTATGCACGGCTAACTGTTCAAGTCATACGAGTTAACTACTACTTTTGTACTCTTACGTGTGTATTCTAGCCTATGTCTTTCTTTCTAAGTCGTGCTCATTTTAATCATTACCTTTATGTGTTATTTTATCGTTTATTCTTTTCTTATACACCTTACAAGTTCATACACGTCGTATACGTACTTATTCGCCGTATATCTTTCTTTTATTTGGAAATTCACTTAGGCTCGTATGCGTTTTTAGGCGTATAACTCTCCTCCCGCGTATAAGTCACTCGCCTATAATCCATTCACTTATAAGTAATCTTTCAAGCTCACCCTACACGTATAAGTTATACCCGTATAACTTATACGTCCGTATAAGTCATGAACTACATAACTTATACTTATGCACCCATTAACTTATGCGTCCCCATACATATGCGCCCCCATCCTTATACGTACATACATTTGTATTCAGGTATATATACGTGCATACATACATATACGGATACACACACTTATACGCTAACATCATATGCGTCCAAACGTCACCCGTATTACCCGTTTCATTCCAAAAAACTTTTTTTATGTTCAAGCTCACATTTTTCTCACATAATAAGGTCCGATTTACTGTCCTACCATGTTTCATGCAAAACCGACTTCGTTTGAACGTCCTTTTCATGAACCGAACACTGCTCGTTTTACCCGAAACGAACCAATGAACCCGTTTACTAGCAAGTTCATTACTTTATCAATAATCATGGCCCGTTCTATAATCCTACCAATTTTCATGCAAATCCGTACACGAAAAGTAAACATTTTTAACAAAAACGTACCTTTAAGGTTTATGTTCGAAATCACTCGAATAGACCAAAACCATAACAAACGAACTCGAAATTGAATGATTTAAGCGGCCACGGAACCGTCCTACCCAGATCTACAAACCCATCAGCTCTTCATAGCCGTAAATCTCCGCTACATTGGCCGGAAAAGCCAAACAGTTGCCGTAAAATTCCATTTTTAGCTATTACGGTTTTGCTGATAAAACCCGGACTTCCCAAACTCTAATCGAAGATCTGATCGGTGGGAATCTTCATTTATATTTCATGAACACTCAGATAAAATTTGAGACCAATCCGATGGTGATATCTACGGGAATCGTCGTGTCTTAGTGGGTTGTTTTCTTAAAAAATGGGAATTTTGGTAATGAAGGAATTTGGAGGCTACATTTATAGGAAGAGGGTAGGGTTTAATGTTTAACTTTTCAACTAATGACACTTATTCCCTTCTACTTTAGATAATAGATAATTACATTTATCTTCTAAAATTTAATTAAACCCGATTCCTTTATATACCGACGAATCTTGGGATGTTACAATACTACTATACATTGTTAAAATTTAACACAACTTGATGAAATCCAAAAATCAACAACAAACCGTGTTTGTTAAATATTTAAAAAAATATATAATTTTAAATGTTATCATTAATATATTACGTTATGTATATTGTTGAAGATTGTAAATAAAAAAACAAAAAAACTCTAATATGCTTTCAATTTACGTAGAAATTTTTTTAATTATTAAATTATAAATATCTGCTTAAAAGTTTTAAAAACAAATCCATTTATCTATTGTTTGTTTACATTGCCATATAAATTTATAAATTATAAATATATGATTTAAATCTATCTATTTATTTTTCGGTTAATTTAGTAAACTATATATATATATATATATATATGTGTGTGTGTGTGTGTGTGTGTGTTAAATTGTAAGGATAGTATATACCAATCATTTTCAAATATAATAAAGTTTATCATATTTAGTTTTGTAAGGCCCGTTCCCGGTGCCCTACTTTGGCGTTAGATTTACTCATAAACACATTTCTAAATATTATATTTAATTAAAACATTCGCGGAAAAAATAAAGCTTCAATCATTCGTTACAAAACATTCAAACTTTTCTTTAGAAACATAACATAAAACATCTTATTAAACATCATGACAAATCCTTCTGTAGATGCCATCTTCTTCAGATTCTGCCATGTTTCTCCCTCAAGCTAGCTACTTCAACCTATTTACCTGCATGCATATTAATAGTCAGCTACGTTGAGTGAGTTCTAGCTAAAACAGGTAACATACAATACATTCACATACTTACTCATACGTATCCGTAGATATATATATATATATATATATATATATATATATATATATATATATATATATATTACATACTAACCTGCTTATCTTTCTTTCATACGTACATAAGTAAATACCTTCTTTCTTTCCTTCACTCTTTCTTTCTTTCATACTTTTATAATTAATCTTACTTTACATACACATATGTTTTAAAGAGCATTACGCCCTATAACTTCTCAGGTATTATAAGGGTCTGGTCCCTATCCTCTCAGATACTATACGAGTCTTATCCCTATCCTCTCAGATATTATAAGGGTCTGGTCCCTATCCTCTCAGATATTATAAGGGTCTGGTCTTATCCTCTCAGATATTATAAAGGTTTGGTTCCTTTCTTCTTCCTGCGTATATTTTCATTTCTTACTTTATAAAACGATTACCTTCCGTGGCAATACGTGAAATATCCGAAGATCATTCACGTACCGACAAGCATTCATTAACAAACTCAATAACTATCACATAAATCATACCTGGCATACACTTACCACTTATGGTAAGTGTATTAACTATTCACATTGAGTATGCAGACAACCCCGAAAACATAACAAGGAAATGGGGCTAGAAACTCACCTGCAAACGATTCCTCTCTGAATTTACTGTTATGCCCTTCTTGAGTTGTGCACGGCTAACTGTTTATCAATTAATAAGCATCACTTAACTATTCCTAACCATATTATATCTCTAAGTCATCTCCCGTTTTAAACGTTACCTTTCTTTATTAATTAATTACTTATCATTTAAGTCCATATCTATCGTTTACGTACGTATATGCCGTTTATCTTTCGTTTATTCATAAAATCACTTTAAGCGTATAAGTCTCATTGGCGTATAAGTTGATATGGGCGTATAAGTTATTCCTACGTATAAGTTGCTCCAGCGTATAAGTTATACATACACGTCCATACATATACGTCACACTTATACATATACGGCATACATGCATGCATACACGCTATATACATATATGTGGCATACATATACGGTGTACACATACATATGCGCTACATACATACATGTTGCATACATATAAGGCACACATGCATGCATACACGCTATATACATATACATGGCATACATATACGGTTTACACATACATATGCACTACATATATACACGTTGCATACATATGCAGCACACATGCATACATACACGCCATATACATATACGTGGCATACATATACGGTACACATACATATGCGTTGCTTTCACACTCATGCACTGCGTCTAGATATACGGTCGTATACTTATAGGCCGTATATGTGCAGTTCAGCCTTCGTTTCTGCGTTTTTAGGGGTTTTCTACGATTCCGGCGCTGTCAGCCGCTGTTAACCACCATGGTTGGTCGGGGTTTGATTGTTTATGACCTAAGTAGCTTTGGGGTGTCCAGATCTGAGGTAAGGTGGTCCTTAAATCATTTTTGGTTTATTAAACACCTTAATAAAACTAGATCTAGATTCAAACAAGTCATTCAGCTAAGATGAATGATTTCTTACCTTCAGTTAGTCTTGGATCGTTAAATATAGTAGAGTATAGAGTGTTTGGCTTAAGTCTGTGTTTTTGATGGTGTAGGCTAAGGTGTAGAATGGATGGAAATGGAAAGGATTAGGGTTTAAGGGGTATTTATACACCTTAAGCTCATGGACCTTAGGCCCATCTTTCCTTTTTAGTTCATTATCTTATTATTATTTTATTATTATACTTTTACTAACTCAAGTAAATTCTTCCAACATAAATAATATATTAAATATTATTCTTATAAATTTAAGGATGTTACAATTTCTTGTTTATTTTATCCAGGATTGCTTAGGGTATTTTGTGGAACTTAATTTTGATTGTTACGGGTTAAAAGTTGGTAAATAGATCGTTTGGTACATATTAACTACATATTTTTAAAATTTTGAAAATTCAAATAGATTTATCATCAAACTTTTTACGGGTTCAAAGTTTTGACTTGAATATGTAAAACAAATGAAAGTTAGAATTTTAAATGTGATTGGGTTTCAAATTTATTTTTAAGGACATTTGTGGAAATAGTCAAAAGATTCGGTATTTTGCACATTGAGTATTTTTCTCATGATTATTAAAATTTAAGAAAAAATGAAAAACACTTACCAATGCTTCTAACTTTTATCAAATTATAAACATTTGTGTTAGCATTGTCTTTTTCTTAAATAGTGATCAGAATGTCGTATGTGAAGCATGTCATACAAATTTATGCTCAAGTAAAGCAAAACATTCACAAAATTGAATGGGTTAACATGTTTTTTTTTTATTTTTTTCAATTGGCAAAGCCGAGAAGCCCCTCAAACTTATCAAAATATTTTTCATGGTGTAGCTTAAAACTATTATTATATGAGAAGTATTCTCCGAAATTGGTTCTTAACCAAATTTCTTTTAATTATACATATATGATTTTGAGAATAAATTTTCAATAGATGGAGTGTTCTTGGTATGTTTTTGCAAATGCCTTTTTTTTAAGTTCATTTTTTATTTTGGAAAAATCCTTTTGTGATATAAATAAAATCAAGTTATGTATAATGATAAAAATATAGATGTAATACATTTATCTATTTACATTATGTATTGTTTTATTTTTAACTTAATTATGTGTTATATGAGCTTTAAAATTAGTTTTTAGATATTCAAAATAAGTCAAATTATTGATACTTTACTTAGTATTTATTTATGGATAGTTATTATATCATTAAACAAATAATTTTAATATTATTAATTATAAATTTTCTATAAATATGTTCGCTAAATATTAAAAAAGGAAAAATAATGATAATAATTATTTTCATTAGTGTTTTTGAGTATCTTGAAATATTTAATGTGGTTGAATGGTTTAATTGGTAAGGTCATGGGGTATACTCTAACGTCTCTTAACTTCAAATAAGCATCATGTCACTTATTTTTCTCTCTTTCACTCCATCTGACCCAAAGAAAATTGTTTAATCCTTTTAACTACGTCTCACTCCTATTAGTTGTTAATTTAATATATTGTTCTTTGCCTTTTAACCCGTTAAAAAGCATAATCCATGGCCCTTTTTTAACAAATTTAACAAAAGCAAGGAGTGGTTTAATCCAACTTTAAAGTGTCATGTCATCTTAATTTATGTTGGGGTTAGAATATATCCCATGGCTTAAGATACAATACGTTAATTTTGATTTTTTTAATGAATTGTGCTATTGTGAATCAACATCCACTTCTTATACAAGGATCCGACTTCACATATTCTGTCTGTCATTGCGTCGTGCCACCCTACTGCCGCCGCCAATATGTATTGTGCCTCTCGTATAATAATTTCCTGTATCAGTCTTTGCCCCCCACACCAAATCAGCATGGAACTCCCTCAAGACCATTGCATAGGGGGCTTCTGAATGCCGCTTTTGAGAGGGGCTTCGGCAGGAAACACCTTGTGACATCTTCTGGCATCATTAAAAATAATGAGCCAATCATATCTTCTGGCATCATTAATTTCTTTTTCTATTTTTTTAAGTTTAACATTATTTTAAGTATAGTGAACGAATGAAATCATTACATAATATATTAGAAAAACCCCGGTCTATGTGATAGGTGACACGGGGTAACATTTTCCATTTTGGGATGGATCCACTATAGATACCCTTGTTCCTTGTGGTTATATAAGATTTATATGATAATGTTCACTCACCTATAATTAAATATTTGGATTTGAAATGGGTTTTTGAGTTTTGTTAAATTTTATTCATTTTCTCTATCTCCAAATTCTAAATTACAATAAAAATCAAAACATATTCGATATCATTTTCAATTAAATAATACTTTTATGCCTTTATCACTATCATTTCTCTTTCATTAAATCATAACCACTTTTTAATATACTAAAAAACTATAGGGAATGAATGGTAACTTTTCAAATATACTGGAAAAATCACTGCATCTCTCTCTACTACTAACATCACGTCCTACATTATAAAAACTTCGCTCGATGGATCTATTATCCTTCTTTATCCACACATTTTTAAATGATGTCAAATTCCAGCCTTCCAGTCTACAACCATAAACCGTTTGCAAAGAATGAGGATTGTATCCAAAATATTTCCAAGCCTAATTAATGGTAATTAATGGCCCCATCTAACAACTTTTTGGGCCTAAAAGAGGTTGTATGGAAATGAATCTAAAAGGTTGTATTTGAATACTTTGTGATATAAAATTGATCCCAACCCAAACCATAATCAACTGATTAACCAATCTTGGAAAATCCCTTAATCTACAATGAAACACAATTATTGTTGGTAGTGTGAGCAAATTAACCGTCATAATTATTATTATTAATCGAACTATAACTTGCATAATTGAACCAATAATTGACATAACCATAGGTACTCCATATGAAGTGACCCAATGGAAAAAAGCCACTGCCAACCTCAACCCACCCGTACGGAGCCCTTAAGTTCCTCCAAGTTATTTTCAATTCCGGGGAAAACCCATCAACTTGAAGGCCCACTTGTGGTAAAACCCGTACGCCCTTATGATCGATAAGGATGACAATGCAACCCGAACCCGATAGGAAAACCCGAAACCCGTCATAAATGGGACAGGTAATACCTGACTCATTAGGGTTTGGGATTAGTTTTGAATTTTTTCGCGGGTTTGGGACGGGTTTAGGATTTCTAATATACCCGATTACCTGATAACACAAACCCATTTATGTAACATCTGGCCCCTCGCACCACTGATATTTTCCGCTTTGACCACGAAGAGCTCACGGATTTATTTTTGGTTGCCCAGGTGGAGACTTCCCAGGAGGTCACCCATCCTGCTACTACTTCCAGTTGAGCACGCTTAACTGTGGAGCTCTCCTCTCCTCCGCTACCATTAAGCCCAAAACGCCTTGGGGATTTAAGAGGTGGGGTATTTACTTATGAACCAAGGATCTCCTCTCGTCCCTTTTTGGACTCATCGTCCTCGATAAGGTTTGCTCTACCATCCCATCCAGGATGTGGGATTTGCCTAAGGTGTACCTCACGACACCCCCGGGGACTCACCGTCTCTGATGAGGTTTGCCCCACCATCCCGAACGGCACAAGAGTGGATCTGATACCACTTGTAACATCCTAGGCAAACACCATATCGGTCGTGGACAAGAGATATCCTTGGTTCATAAGTAAATACCCCACCTCTTAAATCACCAACGCGTTTTGGGCTTAATGGTAGTGGACAAGAGGAGAGCTCTACAGTTAAGCATGCTCAGCTGGAAGTAGTAGCAGGATGGGTGACCTCTTGGGAAGTTTCCACCTGGGCAACCATAAACAAATCCGTGAGATCTTCGTGGGCAAAGCGGACAATATTGGTGGTGCAAGGGGAAGAATGTTACAAGTTGGTATCAGTGTATAAGATCGAGAGAAATAAGCATCCTACTTGCTTAGACTCAAACAGAGATTGGGACTTAAGTAAGAAAAGAAAGAAGATGCCAGTTCAAGAAAGCCATGTGTCACTCAAGCAAGCTAAGCAAAGGTAAAGTATATGATTAGTTTAATGTATAATGTAAGAATGTGTAAGCAAGATAGATTAACTGCTAGGGATAGAAGTGTATGATTATATGATTGACTGATTGTCTAACTGCTTAGAAGTAGAACCAGCACAAATAGACTCACGAGGTGAAGTGTATAGGAACACGGATAGTAATGTGATAAGGTAATCACAGCTGGACACTGTTATTATCTGTTAGCCTTACTATCCTTGTACTAAGTAGTTCCTTTAGTGATGATGTTCGTGTTTTCTTATAGAATACGAATGGCTGGAGCAAGAGAGGATGTTAGTCGAGGAGGTCGTACTAAACGTCGTGGTAGGTCACGTACGGTTCGAGAACCTTGTGTAGAATCAGCTACTAACACAGGGGAAGAAGGAAGTGCAGCTGGACGGAATCCGAGTGTTGGTACATGTGTGTCAGTAGTTCATAGTCTAGCATTTGTAATCGAGTCTGTAATGCAATTATGTTTTGATTATGTTTATTTGTGTAATACGCGAAGTTGTCAACAAGTTCGCTATGGCGAACTTGTTGAACCAGCGAAGTTATTGACAACTTCGCCTGTGGCGAAGTTGTCGTGTTTATATACTGTTTCAGCGAAACAGTTTGTGTTGGTCGTTTAGGTTTTTGTTTCAGTTGTTCAGTGAACGTGTTTCGTGTCATAGTCTGTAACAGTGACCTCGGGTCACGTGTTTGTTATCAATATAACGTGGTTGGTTTAAAAAAAAAAAAAAAAAAAATGTATAGTTTTAGTACTTATGAGACATAGTAACAATCAAGACTTCTCAATTCTGGAGTAAGAAGAGAACGGGAAGCAGACAACGAGTATATACAAGTTAATCAGACACTATGGGTCGAAGTCAACTCGGGGTGACTTGGGTATAGCCAAATACGCTTTGAGAATAGATAGAAGACATCATTATCTCTGAGTTGGTACCCACTTAAAATTTTGAGCTTAACTGAACCTTAATCCGTATCACAGAAACGATGAAAACCATTTAAATTATTTACATGCTTACAACCTGTTTCTCTATATCATAATACAGCTAAACACGGATCCAAGTGACAGTCACATAGTTAGTATGATTCCTGTTAGGATCTTTTCTAAAACATAGTGGTCCCTGACAAGACTGAAATTTGATCCCTTATTTCGTTAAAATTTTTATAAGTTTTTCTATTTTTGTAGTTGTGTTATTGTAAAACTGGTTACTTGGACATGATCATTTTTGTTTAACTCTTTTTGAAAACTTCTAATGTTAACTGCAAGATTATTCAAACTTAAAGGGCTGATTTTGAAATTACGGGCGAAGTTGTTGAATTCGGCGAAGTTGTGCTTAACTTCGCCTAGGCGAAGTTAAACGTAACTTCGCCTGAACCAACTCAGCCCTATATAAGGACTTTTGAAACAGTAACAGTACCATATTTTCGAATTTCCGGCGAACATAAACAAAAAAAAAATCAAGAAACCGTATTATCCGGCGATATTGTTTACCTTCCGTTTTTCGATCTTTGTTTCCTGTTTCTAGTGTTTATTCACGGTATGTGTTGTCAATATCATTCCCAAACATACTCGTTCGTTATAGTTGTACCCGGTTCGAGACCTCGGGTCGTCGAACCTTCAAAACCTAGTTTTTCAACCGAGTATTACGTGTTCATGGACGTCCTTTACGTCTCAATATCATTAATCTATGTTGTTCTTCACTGCGGGATCGTCAAATCGGTCCGAAAACATCGGATCTAAACCTTTGAATCTGAACAGTCGCCGTTTCAGATTCAGGCGAAGTTAAGGTTTAGGCGAAGTTATCCACAACTTCGCCAGGAGATTAATTTCGCCTGTGGCGAAGTTATCCGTAACTTCGCCTTGAACTCAAGTTCGCCAGTGGCGATGTTGTGATAAGGCGAAGTTATCATCAACTTCGCCTATACCATTTTACTTAACAGTTTTTAGACGAACTTACAGTTGACGCGAAGTTGTTCCCAACTTCGCCTCACCTATAAGTTCACCTGTACAGGTTTAATCACAACTTCGCACGTGGTACAATGCGAACTTGTTACTTGCTTAACTGTTCTCTAACTTGTTTTGTTTTGTGCAGATATGGCTGCTGTTGGAGGTGCTGGTGGTGACGACGGTGATGATCAAAGACAATTCTTTCCAGCACATAACCAGTACATCACTTTAGATCCAGACGCACGAGGCGTAGAAGACTACAGGGAGATTATCACGTTTCTCCTGCGATCAAGAGTCTTTCACGCGCTCACAAATACACTGCCCATTTCTCTGCCTAACATTGAAGACTTTTGGCAGACAGTGTACTATGATTGCAGGCCTGAGCCTCCGGTGATGCGAGCAACCGTAAATGGTCATAACATACAGTTTTCCTCGGAAGACATACGGTTGGCTCTGCAGTTCGGTGAAGAAACAAGAGATGACCCAACGGAGTTCGTAGCTCCTTTCCGGGATGGAGCTTATTTGAGGATGGGTTATTCGGGTCCGCTGGGGGACTCGCAGAGGAGGAAAGGGTTTCTGTTGGATCAGTGGCGCTTCCTGATGCATGTGTTGATTGTATGCATGTCCGACAGGAAGGCAGGAACAGATGGGATGGGCGCGACGATGCAGTCGGCCATGATAGCGCTGACTTACAACCGCAGATATTCTTTTAGTCAGCTAATATTCTACGAGATCGATCGTCAGAGAAGGGCTGTGGCGCGCGAGCGATTCACTATGTATCCTCGTTTCTTACAAATGATTTTGAATCATGTCGCTCCGTCGCTACCGCAGAGACGCCCGATTAGATACGTCGAATGCGTGACGAAACGTATCTTTGCTCAGTGCCGCACTTCGGGCACTCGTAGCAAGCCTGAGCTGCGTCCCAGGCATACTCCACTGTTCGGGTATCTTATCAACCCGGGGTATGTTCCTGCAGGAGGGGACGAGTTCAGAGACCCACAGCCACATCAGGCGGCAGCACCACATGCTGTATCAGCTGCGCCTGTTGTATCTACTGTTGCCTCTGCTGCTGTGCCAGCTGCGGTATCTACTGCTGTGTCTACTGCTGAAGATGTTGATCTTAATGCTGCCTTTGGCGTACATGGTGTGTTTGATATGGATGTCACGGGTCCTCAGTTTGTGGATGTTACTAGAGCAGTTACTTCGGTAGCTGACTCCGATCTAGACGAAACATTTGCTGAAGCGAGACGACTTATGGTGTCTCGGGAGAGAATTACGGGAAAAAGGCCGAGAACGGTAGACGAGGATGAGGACGAAGTTGATGAAGAGGAGGCAGTGCAGATTGTGCTCAGACGTTCACGAAGAGAACGGACAGGTATGGGTTCCGGAGCTGGAGAATCTTCGAGGCTGGTACGTTTTGCTCCACCTGCCTTGTCTGGTATGTCTCTTATTCCTACGACAGCACAGGTTACTGCTGCCGAGACGTCGGCCCCAGCAGTTGTGTCTCTACCACCCCAATCGCTTACTACACCGGTGGTGGTTGCACGATTTGTGGAGTCGACCGTCACTACTACTGCAGGGTTACCAAGTGTACCACCTGCGGTCACTTCTGCTGCTGATGTCCCGCCGATTCCAACGCCTACTTCAGATTCCGAGAGGATTACATCACTAGAGCAGATTGTTGCTGATCAGACAAAGACCATTCAGAGCCTAGTGGAATCCAATCGACTACAAGCAGCCCTCCTGGTTGAACACGGAAAGGAGATAGATGCCTTCAAGGCATTCTTGGCATCTCAGGGGGAGAAGACGTGTAGGGGAGATGAGTTGAGGACGAAACGGAGAGAAGATCATGACGATGATCCCAATGCACCGGAAGGTGCAGGTGGTGAGCTGCCAAGACCCTCTCAGGCTCTTGGGGCTTCCACAGCTGAGGGGGAGTCTACAAATGCAGCTGGTGACGATGTTGTAGATGGTGATGATGATGCTGATGTTGAAGATGTTATCGACGCATTGAAAGAGTTGGATGAGGAGGATGATGAGTTTATGATTGAAGATGATGTGTTGCCAGTTGATGAGATCGAGAGGATTGGAGAGCAGATTACGGTTGAAAACGTGTTGGAGGAAGGGGAGATTGTTGATGACTCCGTGGAACATGAGATTCCGGAGGTTGAGAGACCAGGTTTGGGTGATGAGAACGTGGAGGAAGATGCTGAGTGGGAGGAACAACCGAAGTGGAAGGAGGGTTGTGCCCACTGGTTCGTAAAGACGAAGAAGCCGGCGGTCCCTAAGATGTTCAGAAAAAGTTACAATATTAAGGGATACGCGGAAGCCAAGAAAGGTATTATCTGCTGGTTATACGACGAGCAGCTGCGGCTCTTCGTGATCAAGAGATACGATGGCATTCAGTACTTCCAGAGAAAGTTGAGATCTCTAAACACACTGCCAGAATGTGAAGTAAAAGATTTAGCCAGATTGGGATTGGTAAACAGAAGTGAAGACAACATGGCTAGAATCATTGCGAAGATCGTGTGGAAAGAGTGCGTTAAAGAGAAAAAGTTTGAGCTACTGAAACCACAAAAAGGGAAACTTGTCGAAGACAAGGATAGAGGTCTGAGAGTTGATGGAAAACCTTGGATGGTCATGAAATACAAACCGATCCGGTGCCTTAAAGAAGTACCGATGAAGTTCATGCCCAAGGACGTGCTCAAAGATCTAAAATGGTGGTACGTGGATTGCGAGACAGCTGAGGCGGTAATGGAAGATGAGGATGAACAAGAAGTACTTCGGGTTTACGACCCGATGCATCTTGTTAATCTATCGCAGGCTGATCTGAAAGTGCTCAACGAGAAGAAGATCTTCTACATTCCTGCTTGGAAGGATCAAGCTAGGAAATATCAACGGGTGGTGTCGGTATGTGTTAGAGAAGGAGCGCACGCGTAGAGATGTAAGATTACAAGACTCAAGATTTGAAGATCAAGATATGAAGCTACTGCCAAGGGGGAGTCTGTTGGTACATGTGTGTCAGTAGTTCATAGTCTAGCATTTGTAATCGAGTCTGTAATGCAATTATGTTTTGATTATGTTTATTTGTGTAATACGCGAAGTTGTCAACAAGTTCGCTATGGCGAACTTGTTGAACCAGCGAAGTTATTGACAACTTCGCCTGTGGCGAAGTTGTCGTGTTTATATACTGTTTCAGCGAAACAGTTTGTGTTGGTCGTTTAGGGTTTTGTTTCAGTTATTCAGTAACCGAGTTACGTGTCATAGTCTGTAACAGTGACCTCGGGTCACGTGTTTGTTATCAATATAACGTGGTTGGTTTATTGCTTGCGTGTTCGATCTCTACATACTCTACACTCGTATCTACCTACGCAGGGATTCCGCACCTGCGTTGTTAGCGACATCCCGTGTACGATCCGTCCAGGAACCTACACCGAGCAACAATGAAGGGTATCAACTTGACCCTGCTGTTCAAGCCGCCATTGCTCAAGCTATAGCTGCTGCAGTGAAGAATTTACAACCAAGCAAGTCTGCTAAAAGCAATGCGAGGATCGCTGAGAGGGCAGGAAATTATGGTAAGAAGTTGATGATGAGGAGGGTGACTCGAGTGAAGTTCGATTTATGAAGGTTGATAAGAGAAAGAGAGGACGAGGTGGGTGTAACTACAAGTCATTAAAAGGTTGCGGCCCGCCAAAGCTGACTAGTTTAGGAGATGCAATAGCTACCCTTCAGTTGATAACCGCTATGGACAAGACCATCCGAATCAGCGAGTGTCATCCCGACCAAGCAGTGGGTTATGCCACTTAGTCGTTTGGTGAATAGGCTATGTACTGGTGGGAGACTGTGGAAGAGATTAAGGCGATGAGGTGGGATGACCTGAAGGAGATGGTGATGAAGCGATTTTGTTCTAATGCTGAGGTCGAGAGAGCTGAAATAAAGTTTTTAAACCTGAAGGCGGGTAAGAAGACACACCTCGAATATGCCACTGAGTTCAGCAGTATGTCTAGGTTGGTGCTTGACATGGTGAACACTGAAGCCAAGAGGATCAAGTGTTACATCAGAGGACTACCATAGAACGTCCGCACTTTGGTCAGGACAAGTAAACCTACTACTTTCGACTCTGCTGTTGAACTTCCAGAGATGGTTTATAACAACTTGGTTGTGGATGAAGTGGTGGTAGAAGAGAAGAAAGAGAAGAAATGGATTACCCCTGCTAGATGACCCGGTACACAGTTATGGAACCCTAAGGATAAGAAGCCAATGGTGTGGGAGAAGAAGTTATGTAAGACGTGTGGTAAGATACACGGAGGTGAGTGTAGATGGAGTAAGGGTGCATACGTTTGCTACAAGTGTGGCAAGATTCATGGTGGAGAGTGCAAGCTTGGTTCGAATTCTTGCTATAAATGTGGGAAAGTGGGGCACTATGCTAATGAATGCGATGCAAAGCCCGCGTGTTACAAGTGCGGTAATATGGGCCATGTGACGAGGGAGTGCACTGATAGTGAAGCTGGAGGAAGTGGAAGGAAGGATGTTGACCAGTCTAGGCCAAAGACCAGGGCCTACATGCTGATTCAGAAGCAGGCTAAGCAAATCTCTGATGTCGTGACAGGTACGTTTCTAGTAAACGGTATTTCCGCATCTGTGCTGTTTGATTCATGTGCAAATAGAAGTTTTGTAGCTACGACATTTAGTAAGTTAGCCAAAATGAATGTTGTTGTGTGCCTGAAACTTTTAAGGTAGAAACCGCTAGTGAGACATCGGTTAGAATAATGAGAATGGTTAAGGATTGTAAGATAGATTTAGAGGAACGTGAGTTCCCTGTTACCCTATATGTTATGACATTCGGAGGGTTCGATGTGGTTTTGGGAATGGACTAGTTGTCTGAGTTTGAAGCTCAAATAGTGTGTAAGAGTAGGTTAATAAGATTAAAATCATTGGATGGAAGTACGGTGACGGTTTATGGTGATAAGGAAAGTTTAGGGCTTAATGTCATTTCGACGATTAAAGCTGAAGGATTGTTAAGACGAGGGTGCGGTGCCTACCTGGCGTATGTTGTTAAAGCTACGTTCGAGACGAAAGAAGTGAAATATGTTTTCTCTGTGCGCGACTACCCATAAGTGTTCCCTGAGGATCTTCCGGGGTTGCCACCGGAGCGTGAGATAGAATTTTAGATAGATTTAGTACCAGGAGCATAGCCCGTCGTGAAAGCACCTTACCAGTTACCGCCTGGCGCCGTCCAAGATGAAAGAGTTAATGTCCCAACTGCAAGAACTTCTCGATAAGGGTTTTATTAGGCCGAGTGTTTCCCCATGGGACGCACCAGTGTTGTTCGTTATGAAGAATGATGGAAGCATGAGAAAGTGTATAGACTATCATGAGTTGAATAAGCTCACGGTGAAGAACAGATATCCATTGTCACGGATTGATGATTTGTTTGACTAACTACAAGGTTTGAGTTGGTTCTCACGAATAGATCTTAGATCAGGCTATCATCTGGTGAAAGTGAAAGAGGCAGACATCCCTAAGACAGTGTTTTGAACGCAGTATAGACACTATGAGTTCCTCATAATGTCTTTCGGTCTAACGAATGCCCCAACAGCATTTGTGGACATGATGAATTGGGTATGTCAGCCCATGTTAGACAAATAAGTTATCGTGTTCATCGACGATATATTGATTTATTCGAAGAGCGAGTCTGACCACGTGGAATATCTACAAGAAGTGTAAGAGAAACTGATGGCATAGAAGTTGTACCATAAATGCACATTCTTGTTGCGTGAAGTGCAGTTTCTAGGTCACGTAATTAATCCCGAAATGATTACTGTGTATAGGCAGCTTCTTAGGGTTGGCTGGCTTTTATTGGAGATTCATCGAAGGCTTCTTCAATATAGCCGCACCGTTGACTGAAATGACCCGGAAGTCTGTAGTATACACTTGGGGAAAGTTTCAATAGGAGGCTTTTAAGGAATTAAAGAAAAGACTCACCCAAGCTCCAATCCTTGCTCTACCTGAAGGTGGCGAGGATTTGGTTGTTTGTACGGATGCCTCACATCATGGGTTAGGTAGCGTGTTAATGCAACGAGGGAAGATTACAGATTATGCTTCCAGACAGTTGAAGATTCACGAGAGTACTTACCCAACGCATGACTTGGAGCTAGCAGCAGTAGTGCATGCTCTAAAGATATTGAGACACTATCTGTATGGTACTAAGTACTATCTACACAGATCATAAGAGTTTCTTCGAGCAGAAAGAGTTGAACATGAGGAGGAGGAGATGGTTAGAGTTAATAAAGTACTATGACTGTGATATAAAATACTATCCGGAAAAGGCTAATGTGGTTGCCGATGCTCTAAGCCGGAAGAATGAGAAAGTCATTGCAACAATGAAGTCGTATAAGTTAACTCAGATCTCTTTGAAGAGATCATCAAGGTGCAGTCGGAAGTGCATATAGATGAAGGGCTAATGAATAAAGAGAGAATTTTTGGATAGCAAGACGAACTGATGGACAACACTCATGGTGTGAAGATTAAGTTTGACCGTTTGTGGATTCCACGCCAAGGAAATCATAGAGGTCAAATCTTAGATGAAGCTCACAAATCGAGACACTCGATTCATCCAAGATCCACCAAGATTTATAAAGACATTAAGAGAGACAACTGGTGGCCGAGTATGAAGAATGACGTAGTAGATTATGTCAGTAAGTACCTAACTTGCTTGCAAGTCAAAGCAGAGCACCGGAAACCTTATGGGAAGATGCATCCATTAGAGACACCAGAATGGAAATGGGAACACATCACCATGTATTTCATAACCAAGCTACCCTGTCATGCTAAACATCATGATATCATTTGGGTGATTGTGGACCGTTTGACGAAAAGTGCTCAATTTTTGCCTATAGAAGAGGCCATCTCGTCAGAAACGTTAGCAAACGTGTTCATCAAGGAGGTTGTGGCTAAGCATGGGGTGCCATTGTCGATCATGTCCAATAGAGATACGCGCTTCACCTCGAGATTCTTGAAGAAGTTCCATGAAGCCATGGGCACAAGGTTGAACATCAGTACGACGTATCATCCTCAAACAGATGGGCAGTCTGAAAGGAATATCCAAATCCTTGAGGACATGTTGTGTGCCTGTGTTCGAGATTTTGGAGGAAGTTGGGACGATCATCTGCATCTGGCAGAAATCTCCTATAACAACAGCTACCATTCAGTTATTGGTATGCCTTTATACGAAATTTTGTATGGCAGACATTGCAGAACTTCCGTATGTTGGTGAGAGATTGGACAGAAAGAGACTGGAAGTCTAGAATTTGTGCAAGAAACCTATTCAAAGTTCGATCAAATCAAGGAAAGGATGAAAGCTGCTCAAGACCGTCAGAAGTCGTATGCTAATAAGCAGCGGCGACCAATCGATTTTAATGTTGGTGACGATGTGATGCTCAAGGTCTCGCCTTGGAAGGGAATTACTCGTTTCAGAAAAAGAGGAAAGTTAAATTCAAGGTATATTGGACCATTTAAGATTGTCGATCATGTTGGTGAAGTAGCTTACAGGCTGGGTTTGCCTAAAGAGTTAGAAGGAATTCAGTTTACTTTTCACATTTCTCACTTGAGGAAATGTCTAGTTAATGAACGTCCCACGTACCGTTAGTAGACATCGAGGTAGATGAACAGTTGAACTACGTCGAACAGCCTATTGAAATAGTGGACCGTAAGGAAAAGCAACTTCGTTATAAAGCTATTCCGTTAGTGAAAGTAATATTGAAGCATCGTAAGAGATCAGATGCTACTTGGGAAGTTGAAGAAGATATTCGCAAGTTTTACCCAGAGGCTTGTTTAAGTAAGAGTTAAGTTCGGGGATGAAACCTCTTTTAAGGAGGGTAGACTTGTAACATCCTGAAATTTCTAAGAATAATATTTAATATTATTTACTTATAACGAAAAAAGTTTACTTGAGGAAAAATAAAATAATAATAAAGACTGAAGGTTAAATATGCTAAATAGATGGAATTAATTATGAACCAAAAAGGAAAGATAAGCTTAAGGTCCATGGGCTTAAGGCGTATAAATACCCCTTTAACCCTAATCCTTTCCATTTCCAAACATTCTACACCTTAGCCTACAACATCAAAAACACATACTTAAGCCAAACACTCTCTATTCTAATATATTCAACGATCCAAGACCAACTGAAGGTAAGAAATCATTTATCTCAGCTAACCCAACAGAGTAGAACCCGACACCGCAGCCCCAGGATGCTATATGAGCCGTTTGGATCTATATCTAGCTTATTTCGGGTGTTTAATCAACCAAAAATGAGCATAAGGACCACCTTAGCTCATATTTGGACACCTCGAAGCTACCTGGGTCATAAACGATCAAAACCCGATCAATCATGGCGGCGGACAGCGCCGGAATCGAAGAAACACCTTAAAAACGCGTAATAAGGAGCTGAACAGAACATATACGTCGTATAAGTCTACGTAGCGTATAAGTTGGTGCCGTATAAGTCTATGAACCATATAAGTACGCCTGCAACGTTTATGTATTAAAGCGTATATTTATGATTCTACCGTATAAGTATTATTAACGTATAAGTACGCTTGCAGCATGTATGTATGAAAGCGTATATGTATGTATATATTGTATATGTGTAAACGTATATGTATGCATGCAACGTGTATGTATGGCTTATACGCTATAGGACTTATGCGTTGGATAACTTATACGTTGGAAGGAACTTATACGCCATGGAGGACTTACATGCTAAGGAACTTACACGCCAGAATTACTTACACGCCAATAATAACTTATACGCTAGATTAAATGATTTTCTAAATAAACGAAAGATAAACAACATATACGTATGTAAATGATAGACATGGAATTATATGATATATGAACTAAAGATAAGTAATTAGTTAATAAAGAAAGGTAACGGGAAATAACTTAGAAATATAATATAGGAGTAGTTAAGTAATGCTTGTTAATTGATACACAGTTAGCCGTGCATAGCTCAAGAAGGGCATAACAGTATATTCAGAGAGGAATCTCCTACATGTGAGTTACTAGCCTCATTTCCTTGTTATGTTTCCGGGGCTGTGTGCATACTCGATGTGATTAGTTAATAAACTTACTTTAAGTGGTAAGTGTATGCCATGTATGATTTATGTGATAGATATGAATTCTTGCCGGTGCGTGAACGATCTTCGGATATTGCACGTATCGCTAGGGAAGACGATTGTTATAAAGATCAGATTGTTTGATACACGATGTATGAATGATAAACATATGTTATATGATTAAGAGTATGTTTGAAAGTTTATAAAAATAAATATAAAGACAGGTATGGTATTGTTGTATGGGAAGAAAGAGACCAAGCCCTAATAATACTCGAGGAAGAAGGGACCGGACCCAAATAATATCCGAAGAAGAAAGGGACCTAGCCCTAATAATACTCGAGGAAGAAGGGACCAGACCCTAATAATATCCGAGGAAGAATGGGACCGAGCTCTAATAATACTCGAGGAAGAAGGGACCGGACCCTAATAATATCCGAGGAAGAAATGGGACCGAGCCCCAATAATACTCGAGGAAGTAAGGCGTAATGCACTTTAAAACGTATAAGTATGTAAAGTAAGATTAAATATAAAAGTATGAAAGAAAGAAAGAATGAATGAATGAATGAAATTATATACTTATGTATGTACGAAATAGAGATAAGCAGGCTAAGTAAGTAAAATGTATCTACGGATACGTATGAGTAAGTATGTGAATGTACTATATGTTATCTGTTTTAACTAGAGCTCAATCAGCATAGCTGACTTTTAGTATGCACACAGGTTAATAGAGTGAAGCAGCTAGCTTGAGGGAGACACATGGCATGATCTGAACAAGCTGGCACCTGCAAAAAGATTTGTCATGATGTTTTAATGTATGTTTTTAAAGACAAGTTTGAATGTGTGTAACGAATGATTGAAGTTTTATTTATTCCGTGAAAGTTTTAATTAACTCTGATATTTAAAACTGTGTTTATGAATAAATCCAACGCCAATGTAGGGTACCGGGAACGGGGCTTTACAATTTACCCGATGTACCCAATATAGCTTATTATATATATACACACACATACACACACACATATATATATACATACTATATTCCAAATATATTATTTGTCGAAACTTGTTTATGTCAATTATTTGAGATAATGTAACCATCTTTATAATCGATTAGTTATATTTTTTCAAAAACCGGCGGGTTTTGAGTCGGGTATACCCGACGGGTATTTTATCGAAACCTGACAGAAAACCCGATGGGAAAACCCGAAATCCGACGGGTAATAACCCGATTAAAACCCGACGGGTTTGGGACGGATTTAAATAACCGGGTATGGGTTTGGGAATACCTAAACTCGGTCCAAACCTGAATCATTGCCATCCCTAATGATCAACACAGAGATCACAAAGATTCTGGTCTTCTTTCATTGATCCACTCACGCCCTCCCCAATGTGTTGTAAGTGGGAAACGAACATGGGTCTCTATTGAATAACCCAAGTTTCCTAAAAGTACATCACATTGGATTGGAATGGACATTATATATTGTAAATACTAAATTATATTAACAATAAGTTAACTATACTATTAAAAGAAGACATATTATCCACATGACATTCAACTAGACCCTCAACATAGGCTGCTAAGTGTACAAGTTTCCATTTATTACAATTTTTAATTCATTATCTGTTTTGGTTTAATTAAAACTGTTTTAGTTTTATGGTTTTGAACTAGAATGAAAAAAATAAAAAATATGTTGTTGGTTGGCATCGAACTCACTACCTTGCATTTAAAAAAGTTTGTGCCTTACCAACTCAACTATAATAAATTGATGCGAACCTTCTATTTTCCTTAATAAGCATAGATTCACAACCTTACATTTTGATTTATTTTAAAATACAAATACAAATACAAATTATTCTTAATAACTTATGTATTTTTAGGAAATATGTTATGCGCTATCAATGCTTTAAATGATTGATAATATCATTTCAGTTAAAAAAAATTAAAACATCTTTAATTTCATCGAATATTTCTCCATGTCTATCGTTTTTCCATATTCAGTACGATTTAACCAATGCCGGAATTGTAAGTATGTATAATATTTTCTAATCCTCTAGCAACGTGCAATTTAAATAATATATATTAGTTTTTCATATTCGTGTTTTATTCGGTACACAATTAAAAAATTAAAATTTTAGTGAAGGAATAATAGATAAATATAACTAAAAACGTTACGGTATAACTTCAAATGTTTTATTGAAAGGGATTTTTAGAGATTTATGAATTGTAAAATTTTATTTATCATTATTTATATCTTATGGGTCCATAAGATATGTTATTTTGTATATGTAAATGTAAATTTAATTTTTTATTGTATTTTTTTAAATACTCGTGTATTACACGAGCTCTAACATAAAAATAATAAATACGCTCCTGATAATGAGAATATGAGAAATTATGAGCATAAAAATAAAAATTTATGAGAATTAATGCATTGCATTCTCAATAGCATTAATGGCATACATAAAAAAAATAAAACACAATAAGTATAAAGTTATGAGAATTAATTGGAGCATTTAATAGGTTTTTGATACAATTCTTCAAAACCTCTCTATATATATCCAAGCAACACAAATAATTTTGGTACAAAGAAATCTTACGTTTTTGCATTTTGTGTTCTAATCTTTTAGAATATGGAAAAAACTTTATTTGTGATGGTCGGTGATTGCTCTATCTCTTTCCCTCTATGGTAAGCCGTAAGCTTGGTCTCAAGTCTCAACAGTCACTAAATTAATTCCTACTGTGTTCTGAGTTTAAACTAATGGAATGTGATTTACAGGTTTGCAAGTCTCGTACGGTTTAACTGACAACGGATTAGCAACGAGTCAGCAAACACTCTCTAAGAATAGTGGTGACACTTTCATGAACAGCCTTGCGGTAGTAGGTGGTCCTTGTGACCCGGATGGTTCTTGCCAAGTATATTGTCGAATTGGTGTACCTAATTGTTGCAACAACGTATGTACTTGTCAATGTGGATTGGATTGCGAAAGGTGTCCTCCATACTAGTCAGTCCTATGTCGACGGTTTTTTTAGTATTTCCATCAATATGCATTGTCACTTGCATTGTATTCAAATACATTGAATTATTGTGATGTGTCTAAGTGAGCTTTAATTGCCCATGTTAAGGTTGGAATATAATAATAACATTCATCATATGAACCGAACTTTGGTCTAACATACTAGACTACTCTTATTCACAACCTAATTTAACCTAACCCAACCATTCTTTAAAAAAAACTAATTTCTATCTCTTTCGCCTTTACAACCAACTAAACCCAAAATTTTCGCTTTCCCTAACAATCCAACCAAATCCTTTTTTAGATAAATATATATTATGACTAGTATTATTGTATTAAACATTAATAGAATAATAATAAATAACGATTGTATTTATTATGTGCCTAATTCGAATTTATACATATATCAAGATTAATTTGCCTTTCATCTTGGAAAAACCATATTTTCTGTATACTATGACCCATATTAACTCAGATTGGTCGAACAACTATTCGAGTTGAAAATAAATTATGTTTTAGTATTTTTTGTCTAATTCTAATATTTAATTACGTTTAGCTATATTAGTGTATTTAGCGTATATCTTTAGAGTTTATGTGTTTAAATTATCTATTTTATATAACTTTAAGTTTATGAATTTGGGTTTTTAGAAGATAAGTTTTCAGTGAAAAAAGAGGTAAAAGAATCAAAAATGAAATAAAATAAAAAGAAACTGTGTTTTGCTTCAACCAAATTAGGACCGTGAAGGTCAGTTGACCGAACGAGTTAACACCCATTATTGTGTTTTTAGTTTGTTATTGCAAAAGCCTTGACCGGCCAACCATATTAGTCCCGATGGAACTAGTATAAGGTGTTGGTTAATATCTTGAGTTTTCAATGAATCAGAGTTTAAGTCTTGCCTTTGAAAATAAAAATATTAATCATTTGTGATCCTCATGTGCATCTAAATGTTACACTAAAAATATATATAATTTGCTTATAACAATACTCGATTAATAACAACTCACGTCTAATTTTAAGTCTCACAACACATTCATCTGGTTTCGATGTCGACAAAAGCTCTCTTCTTAAGTAATCTCTATACTAATAAATAAAAATAATTCGGGACATTCATGATCTTTCTTAGACCATCTAATTTTTTGTTCTCTTGCATTTCTTTATATTGCTTCTTCTTCTTCTTCTTCTTCTTCTTCTTCTTCTTAAATTACATCTCCCTATTTTATTAAATAAAGATAGTACGATAATATATCTACCTATTCTAAGTAAAATAATTGTATACACGTGTCGGTTTGTAGTTAATCCTTACCATTTTTCTCTCCAAAACTAATATATGTCATAGATCAATAATTATTCACTTTCCTTTTACACTCTATTTATATTATATTTATAACATGATTAAATTATTCACTTTTCTTTAAGCTCTATTTATACACTTTTACAAAAATAAATATTTACATATTATACTACTATACATTGTTAAAATTTATTTCACAACATACTTGGTGAAATCCAAAAATCAACAACAAACCGTGTTTGTTAAATATTTAAAAGAATATAATTTTAAATGTTATCATTAATATATTATGTTATGTATATTGTTGAAGATTGTAAATAAATAAATAAAAACTCTAATGTACTTTCAATTACGAAGAAATTTTTTTAATAATTAAAATATAAATATATACTTAAAAGTTTTAAAATAAATCCATTTATCTATTGTTTTTTACATTTTCATATAAATTTATAAATTATAAATATATGATTTAAATCTATCTATTTATTTTTCGGTTAATTTAGTAAACTATATATATATATATATATGTGTGTGTGTGTGTGTTAAATTATAAGGATAGTATATATCAATCATTTTCAAATATAATAAAGTTTATCATATTTAGTTTCTTGTTTTTTTTTATCCAGGATTGCTTCGGGTTTTTTTGTGGAATTTAATTTTGATTGTTACGGGTTAAAAGTTTGTAAATAGATCGTTTGGTACAAATTAACTATATTTGTCTCAAATTTGTTACGGGTAAAAAGGGGTAATCTGAATATGTTTAAAATTTTGAGAATGCAAATAGATTTATCGTCAAACTTGTTGCGGGTTCAAAGTTTTGACTTAAATATGTAAAACAAATGAAAGTTAGAATTTTAAATGTGATTGGGATTCATTAAGGACATTTTTAGAAATAGTCAAAAATTCAGGATTTTGCACATTGATTATTTTTCTAATGACTATTAAAATTTAAGAAAAAATGACAAATACTTCTAACATGCCACCTCTAGGCCTGTCAATGCTTCTAACTTTTATCAAATTATAAATATTTGTGTCAGCATTAACTTTTCCTTGAATAGTGATCAGAATGTTATATGTGAAGCATGTCGTACAAAATTATGCACAAGTGAAACAAAACATTCACAAAATTGAATGAGTTAACCTGTTTTTTTTTTGTCAATTGTCAAAGTCGATAAGCCCCTCAAATTTATCAAAAGTTTTTTCATGGTGTAGCTTAAAACTATTATTAAATGAGAAGTATTCTCCGAAATTTGTTCGTAACCAAATTTCTTTCAATTATGCATATATGATTCTGAGAATAAATTTTCAATAGATTGAGTGTTCTTGGGTATGTTTTTACACATCCATTATTTTATTATTATGTTCATTTTTTTTTGATAAAAATCATTTTGTGATATAAATAAAATCAAGTTATGTATACATCTGTGTATTTTGTATCATCGGGGTTTGATCATTTTGTATTTATACATCTATAACTGCAATTAAAGTTAACTTAATTATGTATTTATGTTAAAAGGATACTTACAGGAATATATATATATATATATATATATATATATATTTAATTGAATTAACATTTATAGTTACATGAAAAAAAGAAACAAATCCAGTTAAAAGTTTATAATTATCACATTAAAAGTTCTTTTAACTTTTTAGGACATCATAAAAGTTTATAATTATCACAATAAAAGCTCTTTTAACCTTTTAGAGACATATCTTGACGACTGTATTTTTTAACAAATTGTATTATATAAACTTGTGCAATACTAACATTTAAACCCATCCAACCTATTTAAACTCATCAATTGTGACAAAAACTAACCTAATATATTAAAATGACCACTCGCCTAATATAATATATTTGGGTGTGTTTGTCGGGTAAAAGTATATACTTATGAAATTGAAAAAGGCTTTTGCGTTTTTTTATCCTCGTAAAATTCTTAATACATGACCAACACCTTTCAAAACATGTTAGCTAGTAGAAATGAAAAAAAGTGATTTAAACTGGTAAACCAGTTTAGAACCGGTCTCGCTATCAACCTAAAACCGTTTTGGGCCAAACTGATTTCCAAACCGATCCAACTCGGAGGTTCGTACATGGGTTCGTACTTCGAGTAACAAAACGAATTTAAGAAATGACCCGATTTGAAAAAATATGGTTCTTAGTACCCCAAACCAGTTTCTTTGCCCAAAACAGTTTATTGCCCAAATTGAATCGGTTCGATCAGTTCAAACAATTTTCCTTGTAAACTATTTTATAACTCGAACCGTTTTAGAGCAAACCGGTTTTGACCATTTGTTCGACTAAACCTGTCGGTTTATAACTCTACTGGTTCCGTACACCTCTATTAACTACTAATAATGGTAAAGAATGTGAAACAACTCGGATTTTTCAATTAATATTTATATCCGTTACCCGACTCGTTTTATGTTCCGAGAATTTTAACAATAAAATATCACGTCTATGAGTATTTATTATTATATTAATATTTGTTTATTTTATTTTTTTAATATATAATAAATAACTTTGATGTATATTCAATATTTACCCTAAACTAAACTTTAATCCCCTATTATTCCCACCCCCATACTTCAGGGACTTAATTGCAATTTCTGATTATTAAACATTTAAACTCGTTAACCCATTACCCCTAACCATACCCAGGACCCATATTGTTTATTCGGATACCCGTTTCGTTGCTTGAAGCGTAATTATCGTCGTAAATTTGGAATTGAATCATGTATGTTGATCCCCATGCCTTAACCGACCCTTCCGACACTCGTAATTAGGAATCCAGATCATATATTATATGTATTGCTTAATATGAAAAACCATCTTTACTTGTTAACCAATATACATTATAACGAACTTGATAATTCAATTAAACCTACATAAACCATCCTTAAACCATCGCCAATAAAACCCCTAAGATTGATTACGTTATCACAGCCTAATCGTATTCGTTCTTAATCTCGTATTAGCCGTCTACATATCGTCTCGTTTAACCATCGATTGATCATTATACTAGGTAATTAGTTATTTTTTTAGAATCGCCATGATGCACTATGCGTTATTTCTAAGGTTAATTGTCACACCCTCAAAATCCACTAACGGAGTTTTACCGTCAGAGGGTGTGAACTAACAGGATCGGAATCATTAGTTATAATCAAACCATAAAAACGTTTAAATGAAAGTAAGTGCGGAAGCGTAAAACCATAGAAACCAATGTTGCGTCACGAAGGACGACTTAAAACCCAATGATAACAGTTTAAAATAAGTTTGCATAATTAAAAGTATTTCAAGCAATGCATGATCCTAAACCGCGCGCCCGCCTCGGATCCCTGAGAATAACATACTAAAAGTGTCAACACGGGGTTGGTGAGTTCACAAGTTTAAATAAAATAAAGCGTTCAGCGTTTTGCGTTCAGCCTTTTGCGTTAAACGTTTTGCGTTACCAGATAGTGTTATGTCAATTATATATCTATAGGTAGCTAGCCTATAAAACAAGTATTACTAAGTGTTCGACACCGAAGCTGACTGTTTATCATTTGCCTTGCCACCAGGTCTATCCCGACCATGGTATGTGTTTAGCCAAGATTACACCCACTCAACCTCCAGTCGAGTTTAGCGTTGGGTGGGGTTTGTCAAACCTAATAGTACTACTTAACAATGACTCGCTATTATCCAATATTAAACGGTTCGATGTGAATGAAGGACTTTAGTTAACGCGTTTGCCACTTAGTCTTTACAAGTGATATATAATCTATATTAACAAAATCTTAAATGCGTTTTCGGAGTATGTTATCTCCCCCAAGAGAAAAGCATTTGAAAACAGTTTAAAAGGGGTAAGTGAACTCACTGTTTGCGAAGTATTCCCAAAATAATTCACCAAGATGCGCGTCACAGAAAAACTCTCTCTAGCCTTCTAAAACAACAAAGAGATTTTTCTAAGTGTCGGGATATTATCGAGTCTCTAGACCCGGCACATAATACCTATGCACACAACATGTTTCGTGTTTCGTCTGTGAATCGTGTGTGACTTTAACAAGTGTATCTGTGGTACGTTACATGTGTGAGCAATTATTTACGTGTCATGTATTCATAATGTACATCACTAGCAATTACTCCCCGTAAGGGCAATTTGGTCAACACATAACAATTAACTAGCAATTATTCCCCACGAGGGCAATTTGGTCAAATCATGACAATCAATTAGCAATTATTCCCCGCAAGGGAATTTTGGTCAAAACACGACAATTAATTAACAATCATTCCCCTCAAGGGCAATTTGGTCAAAACACGATAATAAATTAGCAATCACGTTGTTTCATGCAACTTTCACAAAATTCAGCAACTAGTTTCTTATCGACAGAATTCTACTTGAAAAACTAGTCTATCCCACCGATCATAGCATCACAATTAATTTACCAAAAATCATCACAAAAGCATATATGTCTTAGGTTTCCATAACATATTTTATTATATTTTTATTCCACATAGGTTTCTCACAATAATCAAATCATTACAGCAAACTCATAACAGTCAAATTCATGCGCAACAGAATGTTATTTGAAATTCCCGTTAAACGAAAAATCCAATAATTGCAAGACCACTTGGGTTAGGTTCCTAACTCAATAAGTCAACTTCCAGAAGTGGAACCAACCCAATTGGTCTCGTAGTTCATGAGATATGCTAATTACAAACAACCTAACAGCAGGTCTCACAATTCAGATTCGCACTTCAGTTTTGTAAAATCATAAAGATTAACTTTTACTCGTCCAAAAATTACAAACTTGGACTCTATAAAAACTAGACTCAACAAAGTACCCTGTAGTGTTAACAACCTCAACCAATTTCCGCATTAACATTTATTTACAGTCGTCTAAACATAACATACAATCTGTCCAGTACCAGTTTTGACCTTTAATCACAATTAAATCGTTTGACCAACCAAAACACCTCCAAATTTGGCGTGGTTGGACTTTCTGAAAACTAGACTCAGAGTACTACCTCGTAGACTCATAATTTTCTCAGTTTGCTTTTATATTCAACAAGTTACATATCATTCAATCTTAACAATCACTGCTGTCAAAAACTCAGCAAGCTTAAACAATCATCTAACATGCATCCTAAGCATACGACATAACCCAAAACATGTAATACACATAATTAATCATAGAAAATCAGTAGCAACCCTCTAGGGTTTACAAACAATCAACGATTCATCAATCTTTCACCGTTCAAAATCACATATGATCCTCAATATCAACAACCAATACATAATCAATCATCCTCTAGCAATAATCAATCATAAGAACACTTAATATGATATTCAATAGTTAGGGTTTCATATTTATACCTTAAAACGCAGAAATAAACCAAGGGAAACGTGAGGGGTGCTTAGAAACGAGTGTAGGATGCTCCGATTATGAAGAATCAAGCTTAAACGAGTGTGATATGTGTGTGTGTGAGGCTGCCGTCGCAAGAGGGAGGGGAGAAAGGGGCTGGCCGATCGGGTTTGTGAGGGAGAGAAGGAGGTTAGGGTTTTAATATTATTAATAATAATATATTACACTTTGGTCCCTCAACTTCTAACTTGTACTTTTCTAGCCTAAATTAACTAGTTTGCATCTTGAGTTAGCGTTTTATACTATGTTATCACATAACACATAAGTCTAACACATAATTATCACATAGTTATTGTTTTGACGTTTTTCATTTATTAACCAATCGTTTGAGTCAACTCGTTTGCGTTTCGGTGCAATTCCCGAAAGACTACACATGTAGTAAGTGTTAAGCGTCATTTAAACCCTAGTTTAAATGTAATGAGGTGTGCGTTATAAATTCAGTGATCTTTAAGTTTGAATTGACAGAGTTGAGTTAACGGAGTTAACCTGAAATTGACGATTGTCACATTAATCGGCCAATCGATTAGCGATTTGGCCGATTGATCTTGTTAGGGTTCATAGTATTAACTGGGTTTAGACCTGTTTGTTTATAAATTATTGTTATCAGAATTATAACATCAGATACGCCGTCGTAGTTCGATGGTGTGTGGAGATTAAATCGCAGCTTGGCTGGGAGGTGCGGGTTCGAACCCTTACCAACCTGTTTCACCATTTTTTATATTTTTGGAATTTGGTTTAAATATTATATTTAATTCTTTAATCAATTAAATTATAATATATATATTATAAACATATTAACTAATCAGTATTTTAATTAAATCGACATATTAGTTTTCCGAACTTTGGTTAAACATCATATATATATAGTATATTGATAAAAAATATATAAAGGTTCTAATATTTAAAAAGGATTTTAATATAAAATATATATTTAAAATTATTGTTAATTAACATATTAAAAAATATAGTTATAAGTTTATTTTATAAAAATTTGATTTTATATAAATATTATTATTTATTATCTACAATATTAAAATAAAAGAAATCTTTATTAATAATAAAAAATATAAATACATTAAACGTATTATTTAAAACAAATCTCTTTAAATAATCTATCCAAAATTTTATAAATATTTATTTAATTATTTTATTAATTAAATTATACTATTTATTAAAGTAACAATTCAAAATAATAAAGTAATAATAATCCTTTGTAATATTAAACTTTCGCAACAACACTCGATCATCAAAGTTCCGAATCTCTATCTAGTTTTAACTTCCTTATTGAATTCGTATTTATTTTCCACAATTATTGTAATTAGGGTTTTTCGTGGGTAATTCCCGAAGAGCGTGATTTGTCTCTTTCTTATCTAATAATTCCCACTTTGCTTAATTTATAGTATTTACCTATTATATAGTATCCACAATTGCAACTGTTTAATCCTTATGTGTGTATCAGTTGATGCCTAACTTGCTATATGTTTATGTGCTTTATTTTACCGCATTAGGAGAGGTCTTTCATTAATAGTATGATCATACACCCGTCGTAGTGGTCGGCGTCCAATCGCATGACAATGGTTTCACCGACAACTCATTTTTGGTAACCAATGCCCGATTCACATCGCAATGGTTTAGCTCTTTCTTTACTATCTGTTTGAATTGTGTACATGATATGGCTTAACTGTTATCTCACATGAACAGTTTGTGTTTTCTCTTATATATTATATTGTAATCAAATTAACTGGTGTTTTACTCACTCGACATGTGTTGTTGACAAAATTATTCCTATTTTATACGCATATGCAGGTTATCTTATGAATTTAATGCAAGTTAGCGAAGACTTAATGATGAACTTACGTTAGAAGAATTTTAATCAAGATCATTAGAAGTATAAATTTGTTTTTGTTGTATTTATGGATTATGTACTTGTTTGTATTTGATTTATTTGAATATTTAATTAAATTTAATATATATTGTCACCTTTAATATTTCATGATAGTACCTTGAGAGGTATGAGTAATCAGCTCACGCCTCGACATTTCCGCCTGTAAGGCCCCGGTCCCGGTGCCCTACTTTGGCGTTGGATTTACTTATAAACACAGTTCTAAATATAAGAGTGAATTAAAACTTTCGCAAAATAATATGAAAACTCAACCATTCGTTAAATAAGTCTCAATTTAAAATAATATAAAACGTGTCTTTTTAGTTCAAACATTAAAAACTGAGTCTTCAGATGTCAGCTTCTTAATTCATCTGCCATGTCTCCTCCTTCAAGCCATCTGTCTCATCCTACTCACATGCGTGCATACTAAAAGTCAGCTACGCTGAGTGAGTTCTAGTTAATCAGGCTACATACAATACATTCACATACTAATATATACGTATCTGAAGATACATATTACATACTTAGCCTGTTACCTTTCTTTCATTCGTACATTTATATACTATCTTTCTTTCATACTTTAATTCTTTTAGTCTGTGCATTTCATACATAACTAACTATTCGTTTTAAAGAACATTTCACCATATAACCTTCGCATATATTATTAGGGTCTGCAACCCTTTAGCATTCGTAGAGTTTAGATGAGTCTGCAACCCTTTAACCTTCGCAGATATTATTAGGATCTGCAACCCTTTAACCTTCGCAGATATAATTAGGGTCTGCAACCCTTTAACCATACATTCAATCCATCCTTTAATGATACATACATTTTCCTTATATAACATACTTTCGTACGTACTCCTTTCATTACTGTCACACCCTCAAAATCCACTAACGGAGTTTTACCGTCAGAGGGTGTGAACTAACAGAATCGGAATCATCAGTTATAATCAAACCATAAAATAAAGTTTCAAAACCATGAAAACGTTTACGAGCAAATAAATACGGAAGCGTAAAACCATAGAAACAATGTTACGTCACGCAGGACGATTTAAAACCAATGATAACAGTTAAAAGTAAGTTTGCATGGTTAAAAGTTTTTCAAGCAATGCATGTTGCTAAACCGCGCGCCCGCCTCGGCTACCTGAGAATAACATACTAAAAGTGTCAACACAAGGTTGGTGAGTTCACAAGTTATATAAAAATAAATCGTTTAGCGTTTGCGTTCAGCATTTTGCGTTACAGCGTTTTGCGTTACAGCGTTTTGCGTTACAGCGTTACCAGATAGTGTTATGTCAATTATATATCTATAGGTAGCTAGCCTATAAAGCAAGTATTTACTAAGTGTTCGACACCGAAGCTGACTCGTTTATTAAGTGCCTTGTCACCAGGTCCACCAGACCATGGTACGTGTTAGCAAAAATTACACCCGCTCGACCTCCAGTCGAGTTTAGCGTTGGGTGGGGTTTGTCAAACCCAGTAGTACTACTCAACAGTGACTCGCTATTCTAAATATTAAACGGTTCGATGTGTAGGACTTCAAATATTTCGTTTGCCACTTAGCCTTTAAGAGTGATATATAATTTATAACAAAATCTTAAATGCGTTGTGGAGTATGTTATCTCCCCCAAGTGAAAAGCGTTTGAAAACAGTTTAAAGAGGGGAAAGTGAAACTCACTGTTTGCGAAGAATTTCCCAAATTAAATCACCAAGATGCGCGTCACAGAAAAACTCTCTCTAGCGTTCTAAAACAACAAAGAGATTTTTTTTCTAAGTGTCGGAATATTATCGAGTCTCTAGACCCGGCACATAATACCTATGCACATAACATGTTTCGTGTTTCGTTTGTGAATCGTGTGTGACTTTAACAATGTATTTGTGATACGTTACATGTGTAAGCAATCATTTATGTGTCACGTATTCATAAAGTACATCACTAGCAATTACTTCCCGTAAGGGCAATTTGGTCAACACATAACAATTAACTAGCAACTATTCCCCATAAGGGCAATTTGGTCAAATTATGACAATCAATTAGCAGTTATTCCCCGCAAGGGCATTTTGGTCAAAACACGACATTTATCTTGCAATCACTCCCCTCAAGGGCAATTTGTCAAAACACGATAATAAATTAGCAAGTATCATGTTTCATGCAATTTCACAAAACTCAGCAGCTAGTTTCACCGAGACAGAAATCCTACTTGAAAGATTGTACTATTCCACCGATCATAGCATCACAATTAATTCACCAAAAATCATCACAGAAGCATATATGTCTTAGGTTTCCAGAACATATTTTATTATATTTTTATTCCACATAGTTTTCTCACAATCATCAAATCATTACAGCAAACTCATAACAGTCAAATTCATGCGCAACAGAATGTTATTTGCAATTCCCGTTAAACGAAAATTCCAATAAATGCAAGACCACTTGGGCTAGGTTCCTAACTCAATGAGTCAACTTCCAGAAGTAGAACCAACCCAATTGGTCTCGTAGTTCATGAGATACAACATTTACAAAACAACCTAACAGCAGGTCTAACAGCTCAGCTTTGCACAACGTTTTTTGTAAAATCATAAAAGTTAACTTCTACTTATCCAAAATTTACAAGTTTATACTCTATA
Organism: Bidens hawaiensis; assembly: GCF_021521415.1. NCBI lineage: Eukaryota > Viridiplantae > Streptophyta > Magnoliopsida > Asterales > Asteraceae > Bidens > Bidens hawaiensis. The sequence continues at coordinate 56,049 of NW_027494930.1, forward strand.
GAAACTAGACTCAACCTAGTTTACTGTAATACCAATAATCTCAACCAATTTTTACGTTTACACTTCGTTACAGTCACTTAAACATCATATACACATTGTGTCCAGAAACTGTTTGCATCCAAACTCAATATATTAACAACCTATGAACTATCATGCATTCATATAACACTCTAGACTCCATAATCACCATCCATGCACATCAATTACCCATTACATACATGATTAGGGTTTTTGTTTGAATTCAACCATAGACACAACAATTAACATGCAACAACATTCAATCTAGTTATCAAATCATTATCCAATCAACAACAAATCATATTAACTATACATACATGAAATCGGTCAAGCTAGGGTTTTCAATTAACCCATTAAACATCAAAATCAAGTAACAAGGATGTAAAGGATTATCAATTATACCTTCCTAGCACCTAGTTCTTCAATCAAAAGCTTGAATTTAGGGTTGTAGGTGTGTGTATAGTGGACGGCAGCCAAGGAGCAAGGGAGGGAGGGGCCGATCGGACTTGTGGGGTTAATAATAATGAGTTAGGGTTGATTGTTAAGGATATATTTATAAACATACAAGTTACACTCAAGTCCCTCTACTTTCAATTGTTGTTTTTCTAACTTAACTAACTAGTTTACATCTTGAGTTAATGTTCATAACCGTGTTATCACGTAACACATAAGTCTAACACATAATTATCACATAATTACTGTTTTGACGTTTTTCGTTTATTCATCAATCGTTTGCGTCAACTCGTTTTCGTTTCGGTGCAAATCCCGAAAGACTACACATGTAGTAAGTGTTAAGCGTCATTTAAACCCTAGTTTAAATGTAATGAAGTGTGCGTTATAGATTCAATGATCTTAAGTTTGAATTGACAGAGTTGAGTTAACGGAGTTAACCTGAAATTGACGATTGTCACATCATTCCCATGTTAAAGAATTTTCGTCCCGAAAATTTGAGTCAAGTCGTGATGAGTGTCTGAAAGGATAAGAAAAAAAAATTTCAGTTTGTCATATCATCCCCTAGTAGAAAGAAATTTCGTCCCGAAATTTAATTCATACCTCCGGTGATGTCTGACGGTTTGCCGGGTTTCGCGGTTTTCTGTGTTTGGTTAGCCCTTCAAAAAGGTGAGGATACTTTTTCATCATTTGATCCTCGCGTTCCCACGTGAACTCCGGTCCACGTCTCGAGTTCCAACGAACCTTAACGATTGGAATTTTGCTGTGCTTGAGCGTTTTGGTTTCCCAATCCAAAACCTCGACTGGTTCCTCAATGAAACGCAACTGTTCATCAACTTGCAGTTCCTCCAAAGGAACTACTTGGGTTTCATCGGACAGGCATTTCTTCAAATTGGACACGTGGAATACATTGTGTACGCCACCGAGTTCCGTTGGTAGGTCCAGTCGGTACGCCACCAGACCAATGCGCTCAGTTATCCGGTAAGGACCAACATATCGTGGGTTGAGTTTGTTTCGCTTCCCAAAGCGAACCACACCTTTCCAAGGTGAGACTTTAAGTAACACTTGGTCATTCACTTGAAATTCGAGAGGCTTTCGGCGATTGTCGGCGTAACTCTTTTGGCGATCTCGTGCTGCTGCCATGCGATTTCGGATTTGAACAATCTTTTCCGAAGTTTCGAGTACCAGTTCTGGACCAGTGATTTGGCTGTCACCAACCTCTGCCCAGCAGAGTGGTGATCGACACTTCCGTCCGTACAGCGCTTCAAACGGCGCTGCCTTAATACTTGCGTGGTAGCTGTTATAATACGAAAACTCTACCAAAGGTAAGTGGGGTTCCCAACTTTTTCCGAAATCCAATACGCAGGCACGCAACATATCCTCCAGGGTCTGAATAGTTCGTTCACTTTGCCCATCCGTTTGAGGATGGTATGCTGTGCTCATATCAAGACGGGTGCCTAGTGCGCTTTGCAGCGACTTCCAAAAGTGCGAAGTGAAACGAGAATCTCGATCAGAAATGATTGAGACAGGCACTCCGTGTCTAGACACTACTTCCTTCATGTAGACGCGAGTCAGTCTTTCCATTTTGTCCGATTCCTTAATCGCTAAGAAGTGTGCAGACTTAGTCAACCGGTCAACGATCACCCAGATGGTATCGCATCCCGTCGGTGTCTTAGGTAAACCCGTGATAAAGTCCATTGAGATATGTTCCCATTTCCACATTGGGAGTTCCGGTTGTTGCAGTAGACCAGATGGTTTATGGTATTCTATCTTGACTCTGGCACAAGTCAAGCATTTACTCACGTAGGTGGCAATGTCGGCTTTCATGTTCGGCCACCAGTAAAGTGCCTTTAAATCATGATACATTTTATCTGAGCCAGGGTGGATAGAATATCGGGACTTGTGAGCTTCGTCCATTACTAGAGTTCTCAACTCTCCGTATCGTGGAACCCAAATCCGGTTCTCAAAATATCGGACCCCGTCCGATCTGGTTTCAAGTTGCTTGTTCATGCCCCGCATGAGTTCCGATGGAAGATTGTCATCTTTCAAAGCTTCAAGTTGCGCATCGCGAATCTGATCGGGTAAGCTGGCATGAATCGTGAGTTGCAATGCTCGCACTCGTCTGGGTTTATCTATTTCTTTTCTGCTGAGGGCGTCGGCCACTACATTGGCCTTGCCAGGGTGGTACTTGATGGCACAATCGTAATCTTTGAGCAGCTCGACCCAACGACGCTGTCGCATGTTCAGCTCCTTCTGATCGTAGATATGCTGGAGACTCTTGTGGTCGGTGTAAATGGTAAACTTGGTACCGTACAAGTAATGCCTCCATATCTTAAGAGCGAACACCACAGCTCCGAGTTCCAAATCGTGGGTCGTGTAGTTCTTCTCGTGAACCCGTAGTTGTCGAGAGGCGTAGGCTATAACCTTCTCGAGTTGCATCAGCACACAACCGAGACCTTGTATAGATGCGTCACAGTGTACCTTGAAATTTTCCGTTCCCTCGGGGAGGGCTAGAATAGGGGCGCTGCAGAGTTTGGTTTTCAATAGTTGAAAAGCGGATTCTTGCGCGTCACCCCAATTGTACTTAGTGCCTTTGTGAGTCAAAGCGGTGAGGGGTTGAGCAATCTTTGAAAATCCCTCGATGAAACGCCGGTAGTAGCCGCCAGTCCTAGGAATTGGCACACCTCAGTCGGAGTCTTAGGTGCTTCCCAGTTTTTGATGGCCTCTACCTTACCGGGATCGACATGGATACCATTCTCGTTGATCACATGTCCTAAAAAGTGAACTTCGCGAAGCCAAAATTCACATTTCGAGAGTTTAGCATACAGTTGTTCCTTCTTCAATAACTCCAGAATTACCCTTAAGTGTTCTTCATGGTCAGCTTCGTTCTTGGAGTAGACGAGAATATCGTCAATGAACACAATCACAAACTTGTCGAGGTACGCCTTGCATACTCGGTTCATGAGATCCATAAATACGGCTGGTGCGTTGGTTAAGCCAAAAGGCATAACCGAAAACTCGTAGTGACCATACCGTGTTCTGAAAGCCGTCTTAGAGATATCTTCTTCGCGCACTCTTAGTTGGTGATAACCAGATCGCAGATCAATCTTTGAGTAATAACTCGATCCTTGAAGCTGGTCAAACAAATCATCGATTCGGGGTAAAGGATAACGGTTCTTGACCGTCACCTTGTTCAACTCCCGGTAGTCGATACACATGCGGAAGGTCCCGTCCTTCTTTCGGACAAATAAGACAGGGGCTCCCCATGGTGATGAGCTAGGTTGGATAAAACCCTTATCCAACAAATCTTGCAACTGAGTGGACAGTTCTTGAAGCTCCGCCGGTGCGAGCCGATACGGGGCTCGTGCTATGGGTGCTGCATCGGGTGTCAACTCGATTTGGAATTTGACTTGACGAATAGGAGGGAGTCCAGGCAAATCCTCCGGGAAAACCTCCGGATAATCTCGCACAATCGGTATATCTTCAATTCGCTTCTCCTCCGCGGGTTTCTCAACAATCTGCGCCAAAATTGCCGGATGACCCTTTCGTAGATACTTCTGCGCCTTCATAAGGGTAATGACGCTGGTGGTCATGCCGCTCCTCTTACCTCGGACCGAAATGATCTCGCTGGGAGGGGTAGAAATGTGAACTATCTTGTCGTGACATATAATCTCCGCTCGATTCTCGGATAACCAGTCCATGCCGACCACGACATCGAAACTACTAAGCGTAAAAGGAATAAGATCAATATCAAAGACATGACCTGACAGTTTTAACTTACATCCCGCAAGTACATGAGTCGTTACTATAGTCTTACCGTCAGCTAATTCAACAGGAAACTTAGCATCTAACGGAGTTGGAGTTAAGACTAAGAGTTGGCTAAAGGCTTTCGACACAAAACTCCTATCAGCTCCAGCGTCAAAACAATACAGAAGCAAAACAATCGTTCACAAGGAACTTACCAGTCACCACGTGCGGATCATTGCGGGCTTGACCCGACCCAATCACAAAAGCTCTTCCCTTGCCATTGCTTCCACCATTACTGCCACTTTCATTACCCCCATTGTTGTCGTTCTGTTTCAGCTTGGGACAATCCTTCCTGAAGTGACCTTCCTGCCCACATTCGTAACATCCCTTCGTCGTCATAGGTGGTTTAGGAGCACCCGTTGCCGCAAGGTCTCCTCTACACTCCTTCGCCTGCTGACCCATCTTTCCGCATCTCTGACACTTGACACGGTTACACGGGCCAACATGATGATAGTTGCACCTATTGCACTTCGGATATTTCCCAGCATATCCGCTCGAACCCTGCCCGCTACCGTTGTTATTGTTGTTGTGACTCTGGTTGTTAAAGCTCCAAGTGAATTCGGGCTTATGGTAGTGTTGTTGCGGTGGGAGGTTCGAGGACAAGGATCTGGTGTTGTCAAACTTCCTCTTTCCGCTGCTCGGGTTGCTGTTGCTGTTGTTGTCATTACTCGGGTTGTCACGGGCCTTAGTGGTTGAACCCCTAGGTTGTAACGCACCTTGGGTCACAGCCTGATCCGTCAGTTTGTGAGCTAAACGGATCGCTTGTTTAATCGTGGCTGGTCTGGAAGACGTCACCATGCCCTGAATCTGCGGTGCTAACCCATCAATGTACATTTCAATCCTCTTACTCGGCGGATCCACCATCCGCGGACACATCACAGCCAACTCGTGAGAACGAGTAGTGTAGGATTCAATTTCTGAGCCCACCATCTTCAGTTACCAGAACTCTGACTCTAACTTCGAAATCTCTTCTCTCGGACAGTACTCCTCTCGCATCATGTTTTTGAACTCCTCCCAGTTCATAGCATTAGCCAGTTCCAATCCAAGGATCTGCACGTTTGAATTCCACCAAGTGAGGGCAGAATCCTCAAGTGTTCCAGCAGCGAATTTGACCCTACTGGCAGGGGGACAATTGCACATCTCAAATGCCGACTCAGCCTTCTCAGCCCAACGCAGGAAGCCTATAGCTCCCTCAGTGCCCTTAAACGTACCGGGCTTGCAGTCAAGGTAGTTCTTGAAGGTACACGTTCCACTTGGACCTCCAGCTAGATTCTGAACGTGTGCGGCTAAAGCGGCCGCTGCATGGTCGTTCAGCAGAGTTTGGAGTTCAGCTGCAGTCAAGTTGATGCTACCACGTCCACGTCTAGCGTTTCTTCCAGCCATTTCCTAGAATCACAGTATAACATGTTAAACATGAATTTTTCTTTCATATACAACACACCATACATGTAATAAAAAGATAGGTAAGAAAGAAATAAGAAACAACATCACACCACAACCATATATTAATCTAATTAATAAATCATGATTAAAACCATTGTATTCGCTACAAAGTATTTCCAATCAATCCTTAAAATCATAGAAAAATAATAGTTCGGATAGAGACAACCCCTCCATCTAGGTGTCATCATCACTAGATGTCATCATCTGAGGACACCTCTGAGTGTGCCTCCTCCTCAGCCGGTTCTTCCTCCGGTTCTTCCTCGGGTTCCTCCTCGGGATCTTCCTCGGGATCCTCCTCAGGCTCCTCTTCGGGGTCTTCTTCAGGTTCCACTGCAGGCTCTGTCTCAGGCTCGGCCTCAGGCTCTGCCTCATGTTCGGCCGCGTTCTGAGCAAGTTGCATTTGCAAGACATCGCAACGCTCTAGAGCTATCTCGGTTCGGGTCCTTGCTTCTTGGAGTTGCTCTTGCAAGTCTATCATCTCAGCTTGCATCTTCATCATAATCTTCATCTGTTGATCACTAGTCTCTTGCATTTCCTTCATGGCCACTGCCATGCGGGCAATCTCCTCCTTAGTCTCGGTTCCGTCCTTCAACAGTCCGGAAACGTTGGCTCTCGTATAGCGCATGTAACCCACGTCACGCTCCAAGCATGAAACAACAGCTGCGAGAACTCGCTCTACAGATTCGGTTATGGGTGGTAGGGTGTTGGGATAAGCAGGATGGTTCGGGTGAGGTAACGGGGGAACTTGCTCGCGATAGACCATACGCCTGATCATGTTAGGGTACCAATCCCAGCTAACGTCGTTTTCGTATATGCCTCCGGATAGGCGGTACCTCTTCGGTGCGGGAGCTTCGAGTTCCGGGACTACTCGGGGTGGCGATGCGGTGGGTAACTGCGGTTCCTTCCCGTGAGCATGCGTCATCGAATCGGATGATGATGAGGGTGGCGTCGACATTCCTACAGGTAAGCCGTGTATGCGCGCGCGTATGAGTGAAAGAGGTAAAGAGATAAGATTACAAGACTACACAAACCTATGCAGTGCGTATCATTATAACTAATGGGTCGTCGCGGTTATAGTCTAGTATGCATGCAGCTTCTAGTTCCCTATAACCAATGGCTCTAATACCAATCTGTCACACCCTCAAAATCCACTAACGGAGTTTTACCGTCAGAGGGTGTGAACTAACAGGATCGGAATCATCAGTTATAATCAAACCATAAAATAAAGTTTCAAAACCATGAAAACGTTTACGAGTAAATAAATGCGGAAGCGTAAAACCATAGAAACAATGTTACGTCACGCAGGACGATTTAAAACCAATGATAACAGTTAAAAGTAAGTTTGCATGGTTAAAAGTTTTTCAAGCAATGCATGTTCCTAAACCGCGCGCCCGCCTCGGCTACCTGAGAATAACATACTAAAAGTGTCAACACAAGGTTGGTGAGTTCACAAGTTATATAAAAATAAATTGTTTAGCGTTTGCGTTCAGCATTTTGCGTTACAGCGTTTTGCGTTACAGCGTTTTGCGTTACAACGTTACCAGATAGTCTTATGTCAATTATATATCTATAGGTAGCTAACCTATAAAGCAAGTATTTACTAAGTGTTCGACACCGAAGCTGACTCGTTTATTAAGTGCCTTGTCACCAGGTCCTCCAGACCATGGTACGTGTTAGCCAAAATTACACCCGCTCGACCTCCAGTCGAGTTTAGCGTTGGGTGGGGTTTGTCAAACCCAGTAGTACTACTCAACAGTGACTCGCTATTCTAAATATTAACCGGTTCGATGTGTAGGACTTCAAATATTTCGTTTGCCACTTAGCCTTTAAAAGTGATATATAATTTATAACAAAATCTTAAATGCGTTGTGGAGTATGTTATCTCCCCCAAGTGAAAAGCGTTTGAAAACAGTTTAAAGAGGGGAAAGTGAAACTCACTGTTTGCGAAGAATTTCCCAAATTAAATCACCAAGATGCGCGTCATAGAAAAACTCTCTCTAGCGTTCTAAAACAACAAAGAGATTTTTTTTCTAAGTGTCGGAATATTATCGAGTCTCTAGACCCGGCACATAATACCTATGCACATAACATGTTTCGTGTTTCGTTTGTGAATCGTGTGTGACTTTAACAATGTATTTGTGATACGTTACATGTGTAAGCAATCATTTACGTGTCACGTATTCATAAAGTACATCACTAGCAATTACTTCCCGTAAGGGCAATTTGGTCAACACATAACAATTAACTAGCAACTATTCCCCATAAGGGCAATTTGGTCAAATTATGACAATCAATTAGCAGTTATTCCCCGCAAGGGCATTTTGGTCAAAACACGACATTTATCTTGCAATCATTCCCCTCAAGGGCAATTTGGTCGAAACACGATAATAAATTAGCAAGTATCATGTTTCATGCAATTTCACAAAACTCAGCAGCTAGTTTCACCGAGACAGAAATCCTACTTGAAAGATTGTACTATTCCACTGATCATAGTATCTCAATTAATTCACCAAAAATCATCACAGAAGAATATATGTCTTAGGTTTCCAGAACATATTTTATTATATTTTTATTCCACATAGTTTTCTCACAATCATCAAATCATTACAGCAAACTCATAACAGTCAAATTCATGCGCAACAGAATGTTATATGCAATTCCCGTTAAACGAAAATTCCAATAAATGCAAGACCACTTGGGCTAGGTTCCTAACTCAATGAGTCAACTTCCAGAAGTAGAACCAACCCAATTGGTCTCGTAGTTCATGAGATACAACATTTACAAAACAACCTAACAGCAGGTCTAACAGCTCAGCTTTGCACAACGTTTTTGTAAAATCATAAAAGTTAACTTCTACTTATCCAAAAATTACAAGTTTATACTCTATAGAAACTAGACTCAACCTAGTTTACTGTAGTACCAATAATCTCAACCAATTTTCACGTTTACACTTCGTTACAGTCACTTAAACATCATATACACATTGTGTCCAGAAACTGTTTGCATCCAAACTCAATATATTAACAACCTATGAACTATCATGCATTCATATAACACTCTAGACTCCATAATCACCATCCATGCACATCAATTACCCATTACATACATGATTAGGGTTTTTGTTTGAACTCAAACCATAGACACAACAATTAACATGCAACAACATTCAATCTAGTTATCAAATCATTATCCAATCAACAACAAATCATATTAACTATACATACATGAAATCGGTCAAGCTAGGGTTTTCAATTAACCCATTAAACATCAAAATCAAGTAACAAGGATGTAAAGGATGATCAATTATACCTTCCTAGCACCTAGTTCTTCAATCAAAAGCTTGAATTTAGGGTTGTAGGTGTGTGTATAGTGGACGTCAGCCAAGGAGCAAGGGAGGGAGGGGCCGATCGGACTTGTGGGGTTAATAATAATGAGTTAGGGTTGATTGTTAAGGATATATTTATAAACATACAAGTTACACTCAAGTCCCTCTACTTTCAATTGTTGTTTTTCTAACTTAACTAACTAGTTTACATCTTGAGTTAATGTTCATAACCATGTTATCACGTAACACATAAGTATAACACATAATTATCAAATAATTACTGTTTTGACGTTTTTCGTTTATTCATCAATCGTTTGCGTCAACTCGTTTGCGTTTCGGTGCAAATCCCGAAAGACTACACATGTAGTAAGTGTTAAGCGTCATTTAAACCCTAGTTTAAATGTAATGAAGTGTGCGTTATAGATTCAATGATCTTAAGTTTGAATTGATGGAGTTGAGTTAACGGAGTTAACCTGAAATTGACGATTGTCACAATTACTTACATTCATACATGCATATTTCATACTAGACATACTACACATTACTTTCCCTGACGATACGTGCAATATCCGAAGATCGTTCACGCACCGACAAATATTCATTCATAACATTAATACATACGATCACATCAATCATCATGGCATACACTTACCATTTAAGGTAAGTTTATTAACATTCACATCGAGTATGCACACAGCCCCGAAAACATAACAAGGGAATGGGGCTAGAAGCTCACCTGAACTCGGTTCCTCTCAGAGTTAATGGTAACTCCTTTCTTTAACTGGGCACGACTAACTGTATAACGATTACACGTATCAATCAACTATCACTATCCATATTGTATTTCTAGTTTTATGTAATCCAACAATGAACAGGGGTCCGGGGGCAGCACCCCTGGCAGCAGGGTTCTAGGGGCGGCAGCCCCCAGCGGGGTCCAATGGGCAGAGCCCCTGGCTGGGGTTAAGATGCCAGGCCAGCTTGGAAAAAATTTATTTTCATTAACTGTCTTAACGAAATTTCCATTCGATTTCTTTAATAATATTTTATTTTCTAACTCATTCGTTATAACGAATGCCCTCTGATTGAGCCTCATTCGCTATATCATTCGTTATGACGAATGACTTCATTCGTTATATAGTCTAATTCGTTATGAAATCTTCCTTCATTCGTTATATGGTCTGATTCGTTATGAAAGTTTCCTTCATTCGTTATAACGAAATACCCGGTTTGTTATCTTAACATAACGAATGGGTGAGTAACGAATGACCTGATTCATTATCTCAATCATAACGAATGGGTGAGTAACGAATGATCTGATTCGTTATTTTAATCATAACGAATGGGTGAGTAACGAATGACCCGATTCGTTCAACATAACGAACGACCATCAGATCTTATCCAAAACTTTGACTCAGATGTCAAAGTCAAACTTGCCAAGAACAGTCAACATCAGATTCACGATTTAGTTTCAAATAATGATGAAATGACACGAAATTGGTCTCATTGAGCTCGTATACTCAGTGCCAACAAACCTTAATTGTCCAATCGTTCAAACATCGGGTTTTAAAGGTGCGATTGATCGATATAGGCATATGATTCATTAGTTGATTAATTAAACTAACATATGTTAACGAATTTCAGTAAGATTTGTTACGTTGGATTCGTTTTTAACATACTCAAACAGATCTATGATTTCTTAATGAATCTGAACCTAAATGAACAAGTTCTCGTTATAAACGTACCTAAAACGAGTCGAATTACGAACAAGGTCTAGTCTTGATGTTGTTTTGGTTCGTCACGGCGTTCTAGCACCAACAGGTTCGGGTTTTCACCTTCGGATCTTGGCTCGGGATATAGGATGGTGTTTGTGTGTGTTTTTCAAGGTGTAGCCCATGGACCTAAGGCTCATTCCATCCCTTATTCCATCTTTTAATATCCGAGCCCACCTTCCGTTAGTTTATTTATCTAAACCGATAAACGACACACTATTAAATAAACGAAATTTATTTTATTAATTCTTTTTCAAAAGCAAGATGTTACACCGCCTTAGGTTGGGGTGTGACAGATTGATATCAGAGCCGAAGGTTTAAGATATGTAACATCCCAAGTTTCGTTGGTATTCAAAGGAATTGTGTTTAATTAAATTATAGAAGATAAATGTAATTATCTAAAGTTGGAGGGGAATAAGTGTCATTAGATGAAAAGTTAAACATGTAACCCTACCCTCTTCCTATAAATGTAGCCACCATCTCATTTATAATCATCCTAGCCTCCAAACACATTCTTTAACAAATTCCCGTTTTTGAGAAAATAACCCACAAAGACACGACGATTCCCGGAGATCTAACCGACGGACGGATCTCAAATTTTTAAAGAATTTTCATGGCATACAAATAAAGATTCCCACCAATCCGAATTTCGATTAGAGGTCGGGAAGTCCGGTTTTAATCAGAAAAACCATAACAGCAAAAAATGGAATTTTCCGGCAACTGCTCAGCTTTTTCGACAACTGTAGCGGCGTTTTCCGGTGATGGAGAGCTTATGGGTTTGTAGATCGGGGCGAGACGGTTTTGTGGACGCTTTAATCACTCAATTCCGAGTTTGTTTGATATGGTTTTGGTTTATTCGAGTGATTTCAAACATAAACCTCAAGGATATGTTTTTGTTAAAAAGGTTTACTTTTCGTGTACGGATTTGCATGAAACTTGGTAGGATGATAGAACGGGCCATAATTATTAATAAAGTAATGAACTTGCTAGTAAACGGGTTAGTTGGTTCGTTTTGGGTAAAGCGAGTAGTGTTCGGTTTGTAAAAAGAACGGGTAAACGAAGTCGATTTTGCATGAAACTTGGTAGGATAGTAAATCGGACCTTATTATGTGAGAAAATTGTAAACTTGAACATAAAAAAGTTGCTTGGAATGAAACGGGACAAATGGGTAACATTTGAACCAAGTTAGCGCAAAGAAACAATATGGTTAATGTCCAAGGCTCATTTATTATGCAAGATGGGCAAAACGAGTCGAAAAGAAGGATGGAAAATTATGGGAATAAAACCAGATTCAAACAAAAAGTAATCGAATCAAATGAACAAAGTAATCAAATCAAATGAGCAAAGTAATCGAATCGAATGGGCAAAGTAATTGAATCGAATGGGAAAAGTAATCGAATCGAATGGATAAAGTAATCGAATCGAATTATATTCTATTAGAATTTGCCATTCGATTAGAATATGGCATTCGATTAGAACTGTCATTCGATTAGAAATGTCATACGATTAGAATTGTGATTTGATTAGAATTGCGATTCGATTAGAATTGTGATTCAATTAGAATGATCATTCGATTAGATGATATAGTTAGAGGTACTTAATTGATGCTTATAATTATTACACGGACAGCCGTGCACAGCTAAGGAAGGGTGTTACTGAAGAACAGGACCAGGTGAGTTTCTAGCCCCTTTTCTCTGTTATGTTTTCCGGGGCTGTGTGCATACTCCTATGTGTTTAGTTAATACACTTATCTTAAGTGGTAAGTGTATGCTACATGAATTTTATGAATGATATAGTAAGGGTTATGAGTATGTATGTAGATGTGTATGAATATATATATATATATATATATATATATATAGAAAAATGTTCAAATAAAAAACAATTGTTTTGTGATAAGTGTGAGAAAACTCTAAAATAAAGTACATTATCTAAATAGGACACTATAATATGTCAATAGAAAATTATACAACTTTTAGAAACTAACAATCTCAACCACTAGATCCTAGACCCAATGTTGTACATTTATTCTTATGCTTCTCACAAAACTATTGTTTTTTACATTAACCCGACCGTTACAAAACTATTAAGTGGTGTGTGTGTGTGTGTGTGTGTAACTAAAAGTATGTATGGTATGTATGATTATATGGAAATATATGTATGGTTGTATGTAGACGTGGCAATTTATATGGGTTGGGTTGGATTGGGGTGATGGGTCAGGATGAGTGTGGGTTAGGATGGGTATGGGTTAGAATAGATTTTTTTTAAAAGGTTAGGATGGATAAAGGTCAAGATGGGTTAAGTTAATCCATCATGACCCATGTAATGGTTAAAATGCAAATGGTTTCAAAAACTCCTCAAAAATTTCGAAAATAAAAAAAAATAAAAACTCAAAATATAAATAAAAAACGAAAAATGTAAAACAACTAAAATGTTTCCTCGTCATCCTGGCTCATTAAAAAAAACCGAGAAATTTCTGTTTAGCTCTTAGGTTTCTGTCTTTTCAGTTACTTTGTTTTGTCTTGCTCGGTTTTTTCTTTTTCATTTCGGTTCAGGTTCGGTTAATATTTTTAATTTTGGTCGGTTTCGGTTTCAATGATGTTTCGTTTTAGTCTGTTTTTTCGGTTTCACTTTGTTTTCTTGTTTCGTTTAGATTCAGTTTGTTTTGTTTTGGTCGACTACGTTTCAGTTTTTTTGTTTCGTTTTGGTAAGCTTTTCGATTGCATTTCGATTTTTTTTGTTTCGTTTTGGTCAGTTTTCCGGTTTCATGTCGGTTTTTTTGCATCGTTTTGGTCGATTTTCTATTTCGGTTCAATTTCATTTCAGTTTTTTTTGTTTCGTTTTGGTCGGTTCGGTGTTTTTGATTCGTTTTGGTCAGCTTTTCGATTTAATTTAGCTTTTTTAGTTTCCTGTCGGTCAGTTTTCAGTTTCATTTTGGTTTTTTTGTTTCGTTTTGTTTGTTTTTCTATTTTGATTCGTTTTTTTTCTTTGTAGCATCCCGTTTTCTGGTTTCGGTTAATAAACGAAAGTATGAGTTATTATGAGTCGGGCTAGTGTTGGGTTAAATGGAATTGGTATATGGACTTGGGTTATGAAGGAAAGAGGAAAAGACCATGGGCTTAAGCCCACGATCTAAAATTATATAAGTCATTAATACTCATTTAATTTCATTTCACACATATTCCATACACCTCCCAAAACACACACTTAAGCTTTCTCTCTCTAGCAGAAATCACCAAGGAAAACCTATCCCGATCCAAGGTAACGATAGTAGGATGTTAAACCCGTTAAATATTGTCACGAAACGACGAGCCGACATCGTTAAACCGTTTAAGTCACGAGATCCGGATGGAATCGGGTATAAACCGAACCTAAGATGAGCTTAGGGATCACCCTAGCTCAGATCTGGATCTCCCAGCGAATCCGCGGTTTTCCGACGACAGCGCCGAAAAAGTTAATACGATGTAAGGTATGTCAGGAAATGTTCTGACATTCCCTGACCTAACCCTAGTTCGCTAACGGGAACTTAACGAATTAAAAGGTGATTCGTTAGTGAATTCGTATAAGGGAGCATAACGAACTAGCTCTAGTTCGTATCTGATTCGTTAAGGGAAAAGGGTAACGAATTACCCTTGATACGTTATAGCCAGTTCGTTAGAAGAGATAACGAATTAGATGGACCGATTCGTTACACGGATTGGTTCGCTATGGACTGATTCGTTAAGGGTCCAGTTCGTTAGACGGTTCAATTCATTACAAGAACCAGTTTGTTATGACAAGTCAATTCGTTAAGGTTAAGTAACGAACTAGAAGTTTAACAGAATTACAGAATGGTCCCCGGACTTTGAAAAAGAATGATTTAATTACAAAGAAGCCTTTGGACTCTTAAGTTAGCCAATTAATTAATGATTTAAAATTTCTAATGGAAAATGTGTTAAGACAGTTAATGGAAATAAAATTTTTCCAAGCTGACCTGGCAGCTCGACGCCAGCCAGGCGCTCTGCCCCTTGGACCCTGATAGGGGTTGCCGCCCCTAGACCCCGCTGCCAGGGGCGCTGCCCCCGGACCCCCGTTCGTTGAGGGTTATAATTATACTAGAAACGCGATGTGAGTAGTGATAGTTAATTGATAAGTGTAATTGTTATACAGTTAGTCGTGCTCAGCTCAAGAAAGGATTAACTATAAACGGTGAACGTAATCGCGTTCAGGTGAGTTTCTAGCCCTACTTCCTTGTTATGTTTTCAGGGCTGTGTGCATACTCGATGTGATAGTTAATACACTTACCTTAAGTGGTAAGTGTAACATTCGTTAATTTTCAAACCCGAAACCCGACCCATTTTAAAATTTTAAAGATACGAATTATTATATAAAGTTTATGTGCCAATTCGGGGCTTTCTGCAAAAATTGTTTATAATTATTAAATGGGTATTTTAACCGATATTAGACCGGTTCACCTGTAAACTTTCCTTTTAATTTCTATAAAATAATATAAAAAAAAACTTATCATTCTGTATGCTTTTCATGTTATTTACTAGAATATGTACATATATATTATAAATCTATTACCTTATTGTTATATTCATTTACACTTATGTTTTAGAATTGAAAATTTAGAAAGTTATGGTGGTACATGAACACTCGATTTACAATTCGTTTCTACAATTTATTGATAAGTTTAATAGTTATTCCATATGATTATTCAATAATTTATGAGATTTTCGTTTACTGAAATGTGAAAACTCATGACGTCTCATGGGAATTCCAATTTCGATTTTGAATTTTGTTTCAGGCAATTTCATTTTATTTACTTATTCTTATGATTTATCTCGATGTATCTGTTGGTCGTTTCATACTTACATCCAAAGTCACACAAATTCTTCACGTTTCGTATCATGCCTTCTCGTTTTCCTAGTTGACGCACTCAACTCGCAAAATGACAACCCAAGATATCAAGCAAATGACCTCCGCGATCCCGATCACCCCACGTTTAACCACACCCACGTTCATCGCTAAAGTAAATTCAACTCAAACCCAGCACCATTCTTGAAAACTCAAACTAAACCCCACCGAAAAGCCTCGCACAGAAACACGCCCTTTGTATAGTATGTGTAAATCCCACCAATTTATTTCCCCGAAACTTTGATATACTTCAATTTGTGGTAGATTCAATTATCACTTATTGCTAAAACTTACCCAAACACAACACCACTCGCCCAAATGCAAGACTCGTACTTAACCATTTGTCCTGATCAAATGCTTGACCACATGTTTCAAGTGTGCCATCATTAGGGTAACCCGAGCACACCCGCCATACTTGGAAGACCTAACTTGTTTCCGGCATGCAATACCTTTTCATCCCTTGTTTATTCTATTCGATTTCTCGATTTCAATACTTAGGTTTTACAAACTCATCAAATTCGTCTATATTTTCTTTTGCATGTTTTATTTTTTTTACTAACACCTCGCGCCTAATCCCAAATCCTCAGTTATTTTTAACTTTCAGTCAAATAGATTTTCTTTCAAAAGAATTTATTATCTCTATTATTATTATTATTATTATTATTATTATTATTATTATTATTATTATTATTATTATTATTATTATTATTATTATTATTATTATTATTATTATTATTATTATTATCACTACTAATATTACTACTACTATTGTTATTAGTACCATCACCGTCATCATCATTATTATTATTACGGTAATTATCAATATTATTATTATCAAAATTTTTATTATTATTATTATTATTATTATTATTATTATTATTATTAGTAATATTATTATTACTAGTATCATCGTTACTACTATTAATATAATAATATTTAAAGTAAAATATTTGCTTCAAACAAGTTTTGATCCATTTTGAAACTATTTTTTTTTCATTCCACAAGTCATGTAATCTGACAATCATTTTTCGTAGGCCGCTGATCAAAAGAAAATATTTGTCTTTAAGATTAAAATTTCACAAAATTTGCAACTTTTAGCGATAGCTAAAAAAAATTAAAAAAATAAAAATAAAATTTTTTTTGCCTAAGTACAATAGAATAAATTTTATTTTATCATGAGATATAAAAGCATCATGATTTACAACTGATTTGCGTAAATTAAAATACATATTATATCCCTTCTTTTCTTTCCCCTTCATTAACGCCAATAAGTTTCGGCAAAGAAATCATGGCACCACCTCCCACATCAACCTCTCATACCCCAAATGAATCGACATTCGAGAAGACAAGCGTCACAAGCTACATTTATTTTCTGTATTTTCTCATTCACATATGTTACGAACTTACCCCAAAGTGATTTTTATCCACTTCTTTAGAATATTTTTAAGAAGTTCATTGATCCATGGTCCATATTCGTTTGTATTTTTACGAAACATAAATTCGTACATCTTTTTTGTCCGCTTTATTAAATCGGTTTACATTTGTTATTTCAAATCCCGTGGTCTATAACCATGTTGGTGCATAAATGTCAGTAGTTCATAGTCTAGTGTCTGTAATCGAGTCTGTAATGTTATTTATGTTTTTGTTTAAGCGAAGTTGTTAACAAGTTCGCCTAGGCGAACTTGTTGAACAAGCGAAGTTATGGACAACTTCGCCTGAACATATCAGGCGAAGTTGTCGTGTATTTATATACCAGCTTACGGCTTGGTTTAGAGTTGTTCGTGTTAGTTGAGTCGAGTTGATCTAAGTTGGTCTGAGTTCATTGTAACGTGAGGACGAGAGTCTGTATCAGTGATTCATATCACGTGAGTTCAGTTATTAATATATAACGTGTTTCGGTTTATTCGTGTGTGTTTGTTTGGTTTGCTTTCTACGCTCGTAACGATCTACGCAGGGATTCCGCACCTGAGTAGACCGAGATATCTCGCGTGATCCGTCTAGGGAACCTACAATTGGTATCAGAGCATTTGCTCGATTGTGTGGTTCGGGATATTCACGCGGGTGTAGAAATCGTCCCGTTTCGACTATTCGCGGGACCTGTTTTCTGTGTTTTTGATCATTCTTACCTCCTACCATCGTGTTCAAGCCTTTACACCGTCAAAAACCTCGTTAAAATCCGATTTACAGATCTGCAAATCTTCCGTGTTCATCAGGCGAAGTTGCCGTCACTGTGCGTAGGGTTTCGGCGAAGATATAAGGTTAAGCGAAGTTATCCACAACTTCGCCTACCTTCTCAAGTTCGCCTAACTCAAGCGAAGTTCTCTACAACTTCGCCTACCTCTTAAGTTCGCTTACCTCAAGCGAAGTTAAGAATCAGCGAAGTTAATCAGCAGTGTTATCAGCGAAGTTCTTCAGCGAAGTTCTCTACAACTTCGCCTACTTCAAGCGAAGTTATCCGTAACTTCGCCTACAGTACTTTAATATAAAAAAAAAAATTCTTAATTTTTCAGGTTTCTTACTTTTCGGGAAAGATGTCGTCGATCAACATCTCTGAGTTAGTGAAGATAGAAGTCGAAGCAGGGTCAGCTACCAAGGCCCCAAGATTGCTGAAGGGAACCGATTTCGTTGCATGGAAGGATCGGTTCATACAATACGTCAAATACCAGGATGCGAAGATGTGGGTATGCATCCAGGATGGTTATATTCCACCAGTTATGGAGTATGAAGGTCGTGATCAAATTAAAAAGTATAGTAAAATGGAAGAAGAAGAGAAAAAGATGTATGAGGCCGAGAGCAAGGCTCATGCTGCTATTACTATGGCTCTTCCTCAAGAGATCCTTCATACGTACAGAAAGTATACGTCAGCAAGAGAGCTTTGGGAAGCTCTTGAGAACAGATTTGAAGGGAATGTAGGAATCCGTGCTTCAAAGATAAAATTGCTCAAAACCCAGTTCTCAGTCTTCAAGTATTTGAAGAATGAATCCTTAGATGATATTATCACTCGATATTACCATCTGATGACTGAATTGAGCAACTATTCAATTTCCTACCGAGAAGAAGAAATAGTTGAGAAGCTTCTAGATGCTCTCCCACCAAAATGGGAGATGTACACTGTGCTGATGAGGGAAGACAAGGACTTTCCCACATATGATCTTGAAACGGCAGTCAACAAGCTCAGAACCTTTGAGCTTAACATGGTCAGAAAAGAGACACCTATGGATCAGGTTCAAGATCCAGGTATGTATGGAGCTAAAGTCAACACTAGCTCAGGATCGAAGACTGAATCTGCTGCCTACTACACAAAGGGAGAGTCGGGCCCCAACTCATCACATGAGGGGCATGTGTCAGTTAACACAAATGGGGATGTTTGCTATGTAGCAGCTGGATCGAGTGGTTCTCAACCCTAGGTAAGCAAGAGTAGTTGCTCTCCAAGTTCTCCCAGCAACAACTACTCCAAGATGCCTATGAGTGTCAAGTCTGCTGAAGAGCAGTTTGGTCTCTATGCTTCTTTCATTGCTTCCTATGAGAACTACATTCAAGGGAAAATTGTTGATCCAGCTATGTTGGATGAAGATTACGATCAGATTGATGCTGACGATATGAAAGAAATGGATTTACAATGGCAAATGGCCATGATCGTGAGAAGAGTAAAAAGGTTATGAGAAAGACGGGAAGGAAGTTTGTCGGTGGAAAGCCGGGGTTTGACAAGGCAAAGGTGAGATGCTACAATTGTCAACAAAACGGTCACTTTGCAAAGGAATGCAGGAATGAGCGTGTAGAACGAAGTCAGGGCAGGTCTACACAGCAAAGTGGAGGTTCTAAAGATTATAGTGCGATGATGTTCAGAGAAGATGGTGAATACAACTGGAACCTGCTGTCTAAAGAAACTTTTGAGCAGGCAAATTTGGCGAAGGTTGAAACTGAAGAAAGTGAGAAGGTTACCGGAGAAGAAAAAGCTTTCATGGCAGATGTTAAAGATCAGCTCTCCGAGGTATGTCCTAAACCAACTTGTTCAAAATGTGAGAACTTGTCTGACCAACTAGCAACCATAACTGATCAGTATGTTAGTTTGGATGCTGAGTTTAAAACTTTAAAAGAAGATCATCACTTTATTAAATCAAGAGAAAATAATTATAAAATTAAAATAAAAGCTTGTGAAAAAGATGTTAAAAGTCTAAAAACAAAACTTGCTGAAAAAATTGAAGTGATTGATTTAAGCTATGAAGTTTTGGAAGAAAAGACCAAACTAATTGCTGAGAGAGAAAAACAGATTGCTGACCACCAAGTGAAAGTGGTGGAACTGAATCGAAAACTGGAGCAGTTCAGAAATTCCTCTGCTATTCTTGATCACCTTGTTAGTGATCAAGGTTCCTCTGTCAAGAGGGGAGGAATAGGTTATCATGAGGTTCCACCACCGTACAATCACAATTACACTTTTAACCCTAGTGTTCAGAAATCTGTTGACTTTGAGGTTGCTCAGACAGTGCCAATTAAAGTAACTGTTAAAGAACCAAATGTTAGTAGAGGCGAAACAAGTTCGCCTGTTTCAAGTGTTGAAATTTCTGATCAAAGTCCAGTCTCGTCAGATTCGGATAAGTCATCCGAGTCTGGTAAGGCAAAAGAGGAGGTTGTGTTACCCAAGAGAGGAGAAAAAGGTAAAACAAATAAAAGGAGTACTCCACTAAACCCGTACGTCCCACCATATGTGAGACGAACGAGCGGTAATATAGCCTCGACTTCTAAAACACCTGTTGATAAAAAGGTTGAACATAGGTGTTGTTTTAGGTGTAATCAAATGGGGCACCTAGTTGCAGATTGCCCTCTGAAACAGCGATTCAGAGGTGTAAGGCCTACTAAAACTGAGAATAAACCTAATAGTAATTATCATGCTGCTAAAAATGAAAACCACTTAAAATTCAAAAATGTGACTAATTCAGGTTTTCATAGAAACAAATCTCAGTTTTACACTGCTAATAACCAAACCACAAGTTATAATTCTTTCAATTCACAAAGGTTTGGTAGGCCTCACAATCAATCTTCAAGGAGGTTTCCTAATAGGACTTACAGGAATTTTCGAGATACTAACTTTGGAAAGCCAAAGTTTGGGATGTATAGATCCAAGACCAATTGGTCTTGGGTCCCTAAATTCTAATCTTTTGCTTTATTGTGCAGGAACAGTTGAACAGGGCTGCCAACAATCTTTGGGTTGTAGATAGCGGCTGTTCCCGGCACATGACGGGTAACAAATACTTGTTACACGATTTAAAACCTGTTCAAGGAGGGAGAGTGAGCTTTGCCGGTGAAAGTGGTGGCAAGATTACTGGAATGGGAACGGTGTCAAACGGAAAGATGACTTTGGTGAAGGTTAACTTTGTAGAAGAATTGAAGCACAATCTGCTGAGTGTGTCGCAGATCTGTGATAAGGAGTACACCGTTCATTTTACAAAGAATGAGGCGATTGTGTTGAAACCTGGTTTTCAGATACCAGAGGAGTGGATTGTGATGAAGGCTCCACGTGAAAGAAATACATATATTATGGATATGAGATCAACTAAAATGGCCACGGCAGAATCATGCCTTATGACAAAAGCGAGTGAATCAGAGTCCGAATTGTGGCATAGGAGAATGGGGCACATTCATCTTCGGAAGATGAACCACATTGTCAGGAATGAACTTGTGCTGGGCGTTCCCTTGAAGAATTTCAATTTTGAAGATAAATGTATAGCGTGCAAGAAGGGAAAGCAGCACAAGAAATCCCATCTCACCAAGAAAGTCAATTCAATTACCAGTACTTTGGAGTTGCTTCACACGGATCTCTTCGGTCCCGTGAATGCAAAAAGTCTAGGAGGAACTTCTTATTGCTTGGTGATCACTGATGACTACTCACGATATTCGTGAGTGTATTTCCTGAAATCAAAAGACGAAACGGCTCAGATGGTGAAAAAATTGATTACCAAAGTTGAGAACTTTATGGATAAAAGGGTTAAGTTCATCAGGAGTGACAATGGAACGGAGTTCAAGAATTTTGAGATGGAGATCTTCTGCCTTCAGAGAGGGATTGAACACCAATACAGCGCTCCGTATACACCGCAACAGAATGGAGTGGCTGAAAGGAAGAACAGAACATTAATTGAATGAGCCAGAACAATGTTGGCTGATTCAAAGCTTCCTGTGGTGTTTTGGGCTGAAGCTGTTGCTACAGCCTGTTATGTTCTGAATAGAGTCTTAACTGTTAAAAGACTTGGTAAAACGTGTTATGAGCTTATGCATGGGAGAAAGCCCAACTTGAGTGGTCTTGAACCATTCGGGTCCCCTTGTTCGATTTTGAAGACAAATTCTAAATTTGGTGAAGTAGCCGATGAAGGAATCTTAGTCGGTTATGTTGTTGGGACTCCCAACAGACGTGTCTTCAATACATCGACCAACAAGGTTGAGGTGGTGTGTAACACCGATATCACAAGTTACCAACCGCCAAAACCAAGCAACGGACCTGCGGAGTTTTTCGACTATGTTAAACTTTTTAAGTCTTTTAACATACCGTATTTGGATATTGCTGAAGAAGAAGAGAGAGTTGCTACGAAGATGATCCTTGATGAGGAAGAAAACCTATTGCAAAGACAGCTGATCGATAAATGTCAACCTTCCTCATCAAATGCTGTCGATACCCCTGCTACCTCGACTGAAGAAGAATTTTTCAATCCATTTCACTCTCAGCATGAAACAACCATTGACGAGCTCTCTTCTAACTTGGAAGACAATTTGCATGTCGGTTCTGTTCTGACCACGAGAATTCATAAAAATCACCCTTTGGAGAATGTGATTGGTGATGTGTCCTCCGGTGTACAAACAAGACGTAGCTTGAATGAGCACACCTGTGTTTACACAAGCATCAAGGAGACAGGGATAATCAACGAATGCTTGTACACCTGCTTTATCAGCCAGATTGAGCCGAAGAATTATCAAATGGCTTTAAAGGACAGCTCGTGGGTCGAAGCCATGCAAGAAGAGTTGGCTCAGTTCAAGAAAATGGAAGTATGGGATTTGGTTGAAAAACCGAAAAATGTGCATGCGATAGGCACAAAATGGGTGTTTAAGTGCAAGAGAGATGAGAAAGGGATTATCATAAGAAACAAGGCGAGGCTAGTCGTTAAAGGTTTTAATCAACATGAGGGGATTGATTATAATGAAGTGTTCGCTCCTGTCGCAAGGTTGGAAGCCATTAGATTGTTTTTGGCGTTCGCTGCTTATAAGAAGATGAAGGTATTTCAGTTGGATGTGAAGAGTGCGTTTCTGAATGGGAAAGTTGATGAGGTAGTGTATGTTGAGCAACCTCCGGGTTTTCCTGACCCAGACTTTCCTGATCACGTGTACAAGTTAAGCAAGGCATTGTATGGACTACATCAGGCACCTCGTGCCTGGTATTTAACTTTATCAGATTACTTGCTTGAAAATGGGTTTGAAAGAGGGAAGATAGATAGCACGTTGTTCTTCAAGAGAGATGGAAGCGACTTCCTGCTAGTGCAAGTCTACGTGGATGACATCATCTTTGCTGCATCAAGAGTCTGCATGTGTCAAGATTTTGAGGCCGTCATGAAAAAGAGGTTTGAAATGAGTGCTATGGGTGAACTAACTTTCTTTTTAGGATTGCAGGTTGATCAGAAGAAGGATGGGATGTTCATTCATCAGACCAAGTATGTCCATGATGTGCTCAAACGCTTCAAGATGGAGGACAGCACTCCATTCGACACTCCAATCTGCGTCAATCACAAATTGGGTGCTGAGTGAGACGGTGATGCAGATGTGGACCCAACTCGGTATCGGGCTATAATAGGTTCTTTAATGTACTTAACTGCTTCTAGGCCTAATATAATGTTTGCTGTTTGTCTTTGTGCTCGTTTTCAGGCAAACCCAAAGGAATCTCACATGAAGGGTGTGAAGAGGATCTTACGGTATCTCAAGGGCAAACCGAAGTTGGGGTTGTGGTACCCGAGAGGAGGAGACTTGGAGCTAGTCGCTTACACAGATTCTGATTATGGAGGGTGCAATCAGAGTCGGAAGTCAACAACTGGATGATGTCAGTTTCTTGGTGGCAGATTGGTGTCGTGGCAATGCAAGAAGCAGATTTCAGTCACAATTTCAACCTGTGAAGCAGAATACATGGCAGCATCCAACTGCTGCTCCCAGGTTCTTTGGATTCAACAACAGTTGCGCGACTATGGTCTGAATTTCTTACTTACTCCTATTTGCATTGATAACACAGCTGCTATCTTAGTAACTAACAATCCCGTGAAGCACAGTAAAACTAAACATATTGACATACGTCATCATTTTATACGGGATTGTGCTGAGAAGAAACTGATTGTGCTTGAAAAGGTGGATACGCTTGATAATTTCGCTGATCTTTATACTAAAGCGTTTGACAAAACAAGATTTCAAAACCTTATCGAGCTGAATGGGATGATCAATCCCGAGTAACCATGCTTTTCTTGTTATATTTAAAAAAAAAAAAAAAAAAAAAAAACGTCACTATCGCTTAAAATATGTCGGTTACCTCAGTTTGAAGGACTTGTCTTCGGATTTGTTTTGGTCCTCATTTTCTACTTGTAGATTTTGAGGATAGCCATTAACCAGATGACTGAAAGTAACCGGGGCGGTTTATGATGAGTTTTCATTTTTTCGCTTAAAATTAGTCGATCATACTTAGTTAGAAGGACACATACTAGTATGTGGTCGGTCCAGCTGATCCATTGGATCTTCGGGATAGCCGTTTACCTGAAGACTTTGTTTTGGTCAGGGCGATTAATGTTAAAATTTTTATAGGGAAATGAAATTATTTTTCAAGTCTGTTACTTTTTAAGAAGTTCGTTTGCTATGTTTAACTATTAAATTGATCCAACCTTGGAAAATGATAGATATACTGATTTTGTGTGCTTAACTAGTGAAGTTATTAGGCTTAAAAGGCTTTAGGACAGTTATTGTATGTCATGGTAGCTTTTTATGGTGCGTAAAAGTAGATGTGATACAAACTAAATCTACTTGATTTTACGTGGAAACTCCTTACGAGTTTTGCATGTCTTCATATATATCTTTCCGAATGATAGGCAGAAAAGCGATTACCCAGTCATACACGAGCCCGTAAGTGTTCTGATTCCCGTGAAGATAGCGTTTCAAGAAACTGCAGTGATCCAGATTCGGGATTTGCAGTTGTTTACTACTCTGAAGTCTATATGAATGTTTGAATAAAAAAAAAAAAAACTTATGAGTTATTGAAACATTCTAGAGTTCAAAATATCAAGACTTCTTAATCATGGAGTAAGAAAGAGAACGGGAAGCAGATGAAGAGTAATTACAAACTTAATCAGACACTAAGGGTCGAAGTCAATTCGAGGTGACTTGGGGAAAGCCAAATACGCTTTGAGAATAGATAGGAGGCATCATAATCTCTGAGTTGTTGCCCACTTAAATTTTGAGGCTTAATTGAACCAAACTCGTATCACAGAAACGATGAAAACCATCTTAAGTATATTACCTGCTTACACCCTGTTTCTTTATGTCATAATACAGCTAAACACGACTCTATGTGACAGTCACGTAATTAGTATGATTCCTGTTTGGATCTTTTCTAAAACGTGGTAGTCCCTATCGAGACTGAAATTTGATCCCTTGTACTTTAATTTTTAAAAGTTTTTCGTTACTTAGGTAGTTTATGATTTTATAACTGGTTACTTGGATTTGATCGTGTCATTTAATTCTTAAAGGGAAGTTTTAGAACTTAATTGAAATGTTCAAATTATAAGGGTTGATTTTATAAATATAGGCGATGTTGTTAAACAGGCGAACTTGTGAGTAACTTCGCCTAGGCGAAGTTAACCGTAACTTCGCCTGTATAACTTCGCCCCTATATAAGGATTTTCAAGAGTCAAAACTGTTCATAATTTCTAAATCTCAGCGAACTTATTATCGATTTTCACAGCGAACTTATCTCCGATTTTCATCTGTTTCCGATTTCAATCAGTATTCAAGGTGTGTTTGGGTTCTATATCTTATACTCGATGTTCGATGTTGTTAATCCTAGGTTGTTTCGACACCCGGTTAACGACCTCGGACGTTCGAAACCTATACCCGATTTCGAAACTTGTTTTACGTGTTCATGAGCAAACTGATCGTCCGGACTGCCTTAATACCATGTGTTTTAGTCTCCTAAATCGTCAAAATTGGCCGAAACACCAGATTTTCGATGTTTGAATCAAACTCACTGTCGCCGATTCAGTTTCAGGCGAACTTAAGGTTTAGGCGAAGTTATCCGTAACTTCGCCTGAGGCTCAACTTCGCCTGAGGCGATGTTATCGTGAGGCGAAGTTATCATTAACTTCGCCTGGTCCTTTTTAATTTTTTAATTATTAGACGAACTTAAAGATGAAGCGAAGTTGTTCCCAACTTCGCCCCAACTTTAACTTTGCCTATACAGATTTTATCACAACTTCGCACATGGTAACAAGCGAACTTGTGGTACGCCTTAACGTTTATCTAACTTGGTTCGTTTGTTGCAGATATGGCTGCAGTAGCAGGTGCTGGAGGTGCTGGAGGCGATGACGGAGATAATCAGAGACAATTCTTCCCGGGTCACAACATGTTCATCACCTTAGACCCGGAAGCGAGTGGTGTGGAGGATTACCGGGAGATAATTACATTCCTCCTTCGCTCGAGGATATTCCACGCAATCACTACGACTCTGCTGATATCCTTACCCAATATCGAGGATTTCTGGCAGACGGTGGAATACGATTGCCGTGTTGAGCCCCCGGTTATGCGAGCAACCGTCAACAACCAAGAAGTTCAGTTCTCGTCTGAACAAATACGGGTGGCGTTACGTTTTGGAGAGGAGACTCGGGACGACCCAACTGACTTTGTTGCTCCGTTTCGTGATGGAGCATTCCTACGAATGGGATATTCTGGTCCCTTGGGCGATACCCAGAGACGGAAGGGGTTCCTGCTCGATCAGTGGCGCTTCCTCATGCACGTCATGATTGTGTGTATGTCTGGGAGGAAGGCGGGTACTGACGGAATGGGTGCGACCATGCAGTCAGCAATGACTGCTCTGACTTATAACAAACGTTATAGCTTTAGTCAGATGGTCTTTTATGAGATCGACAGACAGAGGAGGGCGATGGCTCGTGAGCGGTTCATAATGTATCCAAGATTCATCCAGATGATCTTGAACCATGTGGCTACAAATTTGCCTCAACGACGCCCAATACGATACGTGGAGAGTGTGAGCAAACGTATCTTTGCTCAATGCCGTACTTCGAGTGCGAGGAGCAAGCCTGAACTTCGTCCAAGGCATACTCCACTCTTTGGGTTCTTAATAAACCCGGGGTATGTGCCAGCTCGGGGGGATGAGTTCAGAGACCCTCAACCACAACAGGCAGGAGCAACTCGAGATGTACCTACTGTGCCTGTGGTGTCGGCTGAGGAGGATGTGGACCTTGATGCTGCATTTGGCGGCCAAGGTTTCTTCGACATGGACCGTTTTGATCCACAAGAAGAGGTGCAGGTCTCTGCTGCACAGGTTCGGGAAGTGAATGTTACTAGAGCAGCTACGACGGTGGCTGACTCAGATCTTGATGATGTTATGGATGAGGCGAGAAGGATGATGGTGAGACGAGAAAGGACGTTAGGGAAGAGGAAGAGGACAGTTGATGATACTGAGTCAGAAGAAGAAGAAGAGGATATTCACAAGCTGATTAGACGATCAAGACGTGAAAGGACAGGTGCAGGTATGGGAGCTGGAGAGACTTCAAGAGTTGTACGTTTTGCTCCATCCGCACTGTCAGGTATGTCGATTGTTCCTACTTCTGTACAGGTTACAAGCGCTGCGGATGTTCCCGTGGTGGCTACATCAGCTGTCGGCATCCCATCCATCACACTACAGACGATGACTCCGGAGATTGTGTCGTTACCACCTCCAACGCTTACTCCTTCAGAGGTGGTGGCACAATTTGTAGAGTCTACCGTCGTTGCAACTGCAGGGTTGTCGGTCACGATACCACCTGCGGTTACGTCCACAACTGCTTCTGATGTCCTGGTTACATTCGAGATCCCAGCTGAGTATACTCAAGACACATCTAACATGAGGTTTGATTTCGATGCAACCCTCTCAGACTCGGAGAGAATAGCTGCACTTGAACGGGTCGTGGCAGAGCAATCGAGGATAAACTTTATCCAGACCCAGGCTATTCAGCGCCTTGTAGCAGAGAATCAACTACAGTCGTCCCTCCTGATTGAACATGGGAGAATTATAGATGCTATGAAGGAGTTCTTGGCATCTCAGGGGGAGACAGGCTGTAAAGGCGACGAGTTAAGGACAAAGAAGAGGAATGACAAAGACGATGATCCCAATGCATCGAAAGGTGCATGTGGTGAGTTGCCAAGAACTACTCAAGCTCTTGAGACTTCCACAGCTCAGGGGGAGTCTGCGGGTGCAGTTGGTGGTGATGAGGTGGTGATGGTTGATGATGATGATGATGATGATGTGATCGATGCGTTGAAAGAATTAGATGATGATATGCTAGAGGATGATGTGATGTTTGATGATAATATGCTGCCTATTGAGGAGATTGAGAAGATTGGAGCACAGATTGTGATTGAAGATGAGATTGAAGAAGGTGAAATAATTGAAGAAAATGTTGAACACGAGATCCCAGATGTTGAGAAAGCCGATATGGGTACTGAGATGGAAAATGATGAGACTGAGTGGGAGGAGCAGCCTAGGTGGAAGGAAGGCTGTGCTCATTGGTTTATTAAAACTAAGAAGCCTGCTGTTCCAACCATGTTCAAGAAGAGTTATAATATCAAAGGCTATGCTGAGTCGAAGAAAGGAATTATTTGTTGGCTATATGATGAACAGATAAAGTTGTTTGTGGTGAAACATTTTGATGGGATTCAGTATTTTAAAAGAACGTTGAGATCTCTGAATACACTGCCGGAATGTGAAGTGAAAGACTTAGCCAGATTGGGGTTAATCAATCGAAATGACGATAATATGGCTAGAGTCATTGAGAAAATTGTATGGAGAGAGAGTATAAAAGAAAAGAAGTTTGAGCTGTTGAAACCGCGGAAGGGAAAACTTGTGGAAGATAAAGAAAGGGGAATGAGAGCAGATGGCAAGCCATGGATGGTAATGAAGTACAAACCGATTCGATGCATTAAGGAGGTTCCAATGAAGATTATGCCTCAAGATGTGTTGAAGAATCTTAAATGGTGGTATGTTGATTGCCAGACTGCTGAAGCCGTGATGGAAGACGAAGACGAACAAGAAGTGCTGAGGGTGTATGATTCGATGCATCTTGTTAACTTATCGAAAGCTGATCTGCAAGTGTTGAATGAAAAGAAGATATTCTATATTCCTGCTTGGAAAGACGAAGCGAGGAAGTATCAGCGAGTAGTCACGGTATGTGTTAGAGAAGGAGTGCATGCGTGAAGATTACAAGACAAGTGCTTAAAGATCAAGATATGAAGCTACTGCCAAGGGGGAGTCTGTTGGTGCATAAATGTCAGTAGTTCATAGTCTAGTGTCTGTAATCGAGTCTGTAATGTTATTTATGTTTTTGTTTAAGCGAAGTTGTTAACAAGTTCGCCTAGGCGAACTTGTTGAACAAGCGAAGTTATGGACAACTTCGCCTGAACATATCAGGCGAAGTTGTCGTGTATTTATATACCAGCTTACGGCTTGGTTTAGAGTTGTTCGTGTTAGTTGAGTCGAGTTGATCTAAGCTGGTCTGAGTTCATTGTAACGTGAGGACGAGAGTCTGTATCAGTGATTCATATCACGTGAGTTCAGTTATTAATATATAACGTGTTTCGGTTTATTCGTGTGTGTTTGTTTGGTTTGCTTTCTACGCTCGTAACGATCTACGCAGGGATTCCGCACCTGAGTAGACCGAGATATCTCGTGTGATCCGTCCAGGGAACCTACAAACCAATTATCCATAAAAGTAATCGTTAAGTGGAAATTGGGACTATGAACATGTATGTGTACATAGCTACCTAATGGAAACCGTATTTTCATATTATTTCTACGTTTGAATATCTTTGACCGACTCTCTCTTAATAAATTTGTTTACTTTGAACCGAAACTGTGTCCTATGTACATGGCGAGTTTATGCTATGTTATATATTTTTTTACACAAATTGTTTTGTTTTTTCGTGTACTTCTCTTTCTCTCGATGTTATAATTAAACCATTTTGTTGTTCTTGATTTCATCATTCTGGAACAAATGCTTTATTTTGATTTCGAAATTTCAATTGTTTACTTTGATAATGTTTCTTTTCACAAACTTAATCGGTTTTAATATTTTAATATTAAAATTTCTTTTATCCATTTCATTTCAAGTTATTATCAATTTACATGTTGGTAAGATATAATTGTTTATTCATTACAACGTTGCCATTGGTCACGACGATGTTTATTGGAAATTTTCATTTGTTAAACACCATGATATTTTGATACTTAAAAGTTGTGTTTATCTAAGCTATTCTCGAACCCAATGCGTTATCAATTTACATGTTCATATTTCGTTGGTTGAATGCTACGTTTACTTACCACGTTATTCTCGACCCCATTATTTCAATTATATGTTACGACGTTCATAATTATAAATGTTTCATCTATTAACTTCATTACCTCGTCAACTGTAACATCCGGCCCCTCGCACCACCAATATTGTCCGCTCTGCCCACGAAGAGCTCACGGATTTTTTTTTGGTTGCCCAAAACACGTTGGTGATTGAAGAGGAAGGACATTACTTATGAACCAGTGATCTCTCTTGTCCACGGCCGATGTGGGATAGCCTAAGAGTGGGACAATGTTGTGTTTGCCAAGGGTGTTACAGACAACCCCCCTTTGGACTCATCGTCCTCGATAAGGCGTGTCCCAACATCCCGAACGGCACAAGAGTGGCTTTGATACCAACTGTAACATCCAGCCCCTCGCACCACCAATATTGTCCGCTCTGCCCAAGTAGAGCTCACGGATTTGTTTTTGGTTGCCCAAAACGCGTTGCAAACTTAGTATTAACCTCATAATTTAAAAATATTAGATTTATTAATTCGTTAAGATTTCGTTAAAATAATATTATAATATCAAACTTCATATAATAACGGAAAATATATAAAAATCCCGACAACCCGATTTATCTACTTTTTATAAGTTGTTAGTTAATATTTATTTTGTACTTTTAATTCTAGTTCATGACGTTCAATTGCTTCGGTTTCATTTATGCACTTTCGGTTTTATTTCAAGTTTGTCTTCAACTTCAAGGTGAGTTTCACACACCCCCTTTTTAACGCTTTTACACATTTTGGGGGTAGCATATATATCAATCAACATTACAATTTTGTTTTCTTATTATTTACAAACTACAATTCGTTACATGGACTTGTGTGTTTATTTGCTTACTTGCTCAAAGATTACGTGCTCATGGTTTCCTCATTAAGTATGATCGTACGCCCCCCTATGCACTCAGAACCTCGATGTTATGAGTGGAATAGGGACCCCCGATCTTAGTACGTTGGTTGTTACCAACGGAAAAGACACTTACTTGCGCTATTATCCGAGTACGTTTATAAAGGGACCAGACCCTTTATAATATATATGATGTTAGGGACCAAACCCTTATAATATATGTGAGGTTATAGGGCGGAAGACTCTTTAAATAGGATGGATAGTTATATATGAAGAGTAAGTGTGAATGTACACCCCTTAGGGCACGTGTGCAAGTATGAGAACAGATTGGATGTTGTATGATTAATTAGAACTCACTCAGCGTAGCTGACTTTTAGTATGCACACAGGTGGGTAGATTGAGGCAGCTTGCATAAGAGGAAGCACATGACATGAACTTGAAGAAGCTGGCATCTCAAGAAATATTATGTTATTTTAAAGACAATGTTTTATGTTTAAGTAATTTGAATGGCCGTTAAGACAAGAAAGGATGGTTATGTGATGTAATGGTTTGAATGTTTTAAATATTCCGCGAATGTTTTTATTAACTCTGATATTATTAACTGTGTTGATGAGTTAATCCAACGTCCAAAGTAGGGCACCGGTAACGGGGCCTTACATTCTTTCTTTCGGTCAGTTCGGTTTTTTTGATTCGTTTTTGTCAGCTTTTCGATTGCATTTAGCTTTTTTTTTGTTTCCGTTTGGTCAGTTTTTTAGTTTCATTTCATTTTTTTGTTTTGTTTTGGTCGTTTTTCTATTTCGGTTCAGTTTCGGTTCGTTCGGTTCAGTGTTTTGGTTTGTTTTGGTCAGCTTTTCAGTTGCATTTCACTTTTTTTGTTTCTTTTTGGTTAGCTTTTCGGTTTCATATCGGTTTTTTTTGTTTCGTTTTAGTCGTTTTTCTATTTCAATTCAATTTTGTTTCTGTTTCTGTTTTTTTTTTTGTTGATTCTGTGTTTTTGTTTAGTTATGGTCAGCTTTTCGATTGCATTTTGCTTTTCTTTTTGTTTCGTTTCGGTCAGTTTTTTGGTTTCATTTCGTTTTTTTTGTTTCGTTTTGGTTGTTTTTCTATTCAGTTTCGTTTTTTTTCGTTTTAGTCTGTTCGGGGTTTTTTTTCGTTTTGGTCGTTTTTTTGGGTTTCGAATGAGCTTTGTTTCGCACGTGATAGTTTGAGTATTTTGAATGAGATAAATTTTGGATAACTTGGGTATTTTGTTTTGACTCATTTTAACCTATAAATGAAACTCACTTATATATTTCCAACCCATCCTGACCTCCTTGAATAATTTTTTTGATCCATCATGACCCATTTAACTTTTAAAGTTTATCCCTCTTGACTCATAACAACCCATTTGGGTTGGGTTTACCATACTTAGTTGTATGCTTAAAGAGATGCAGACCCTAATAATATCTGCAAAGGTTAAAGTGTTGCAGACCCTAATAATATTTGTGAATGATAAAGGGTTATAGACCCTAATAATATATGTGAAGATTAAAGGGTTGTAGACCCTAATAATATCTGTGAAGGTTAAAGGGTTGCAGACTCTTCTAAATTATGCGAAGGTTATATGGTTGCAGACCCTAATAATGTCTGCGAAGGTTATTGTAACAACTTGGACTTTTAAACTTATATTTTAATAACCGTTACCCGATCCGTTTTTGTATTCAGGAAATTTACCTAAGAAAATATCGCTTTATTAGAGATAATATTATTTTATTAATATATGTTGTTATTATATATATATATATATATATATATATATATATATTAACTTTCAAATATATACAATTTTACCCAAATCTAAACTTTAACGTACTTTTGTATCCATATCCAAACTAGGACTACTTTGCAAAATCAGTAATAATATTATATTATTATATCTTTTACCCATTAACCTAAACCCCCAATATGGATCCATACCTTTTAATAATATTATTATATTATTGTTATATCTTTTACCCATACCCGCGACCTGTCTACTTTGCTTGGACCCTAATTCTCGTTATAATCTTAGAAATTATTTTGTGCGTTTGATTCTTCATACTATACTCGTTCTACCAACATAACGAATTAAGAAAGGAAGATTAAATAGATACGTATTGCTTATATTAAACAAACCGTCTCAACTCGTTCTTAAATACATTTTAACTAATATTATAATTCAATTAAACACCCCGATAGCAGCTATATACCATCGCGAACAAAACCCCTAAACTTAATTTGATCATAACACCCCGCAACATCCTGTTTATAATCGTTCTTAGCCGTCGTTGTTTCGTATGATTAATCCATCATACGTCGTCGATTAAGGTAATTAAATTCGTAATTAAGTTCGTCGTTCATCAGGCTGCATTAACTTTATCGTTAATTGTTCGAATACTTACGGATTTAACTTATTAACGTTGTTAGGGTTCATGGTTGTATATGTTCCTTCGTCTGTTTGTTCTTAATAATTATGGATCGTCTTTTGACAAACTGGCACCCCAGCCCAGTTGGCTTGGGGTCAATTTGGGTGGTTTGTTTGGATAGAGGTTGGGGGCGTGGGTTCGAAACCCCCCCCCCCCCCCCAAGCCGTTTTTATCTCATTTTTTAAATAAAATGGTTTTAAGTATTAAATATGTAATATATTTTATCATGCAAATATTAACTAATATTGTAAAATCAATATCAAATTTTTAATTTTCATAAAACCGATATATTAACAAGTCATTTGTTAAAAACTACATATATATATATGTGTGTGTGTGTGTGTATAGCGGATGGTTCATGAGAGAAATGAAATTAGTGCGAGAAGTGTGAAAAATTAATTACAACCATTGATTGTTTTTTATCTATGGTCTACATACAAAATGGCAATCTTGTAATATTGTGATGCTTCATTTTAATGCATTTAAAAGAAAAGGGTATTTTAGTATTTAGCTCTCTCATTTTAATGCATTTGTTCATGCATATAAGATGGAATTTTAATGCATTTATGAGCATCCTTTTATCACATTTCATGATAATGCCAAGGCCGTAATTCAAATTTAAACATTCCATAAATTATACTTCTTCCAAAAATAATACCACAGATATTTTATAAATTATAAGGAAATAAATAGCTACACATCTTGGTTTAATCCTACACAGCATATTAAACTACACATAAATATTTTAGCCCTACACAAACAAAACAAAACATTAGTTATGTGATAGCTATTAAAGTTGTGAGTTGTAATAATGTAGTAAATCCTACACAAATGGATTATGGCTACACTCACTTGTCAAATCCTACACTAATGTTGAAAGCCTACACAAAACCAATATTACTAAGTAAAATATACATATATGTGTCAGCCCTACACAAAACAAATGTTATGTATTTGTGTAGGCTTGTTTTTTTGGTTTAGTGTTTATGGTGATCGAACTTCTTTATCTTCATAGTAATAACTTGGAAATTATAAATTATAGAGTGATTAATAACTTACAATCACAAGAATATAAAGAAATTATAAAATTTTGTGCAACTTTGGTAATCGATTTATGTGTAGGTAATCAGTTTAGTTGAATATAAAAACCAAATCTTCATATTTGTTTCAATCTGTATATGAATATAGGAAGGAAATCGAATATATAAAAGTTTTGAAGATTAATAATCAATTAAAAAAGAATAAAAAGTAAACTTCCAAACTTAAATTTTCACCAAAATAAAATAATTTGATGTTTTACCATTACACCCTTCTAGTTAATTAAAAGAAAACATAAAAGGAAAAAATTTGATTGGTTGAAATAACTTCTCGCACTTATCGCAATAATCTCATTTCTCTCATGAACTTAAACATATATATATATATATATATATATGAAGGGGATGGTTCAGGAGAAAAATCGTTTTAATGCAAGAAATGTGAGAAATCATTTATAACCATTGATCAAGATTGATCTATGGCCTACATTCAAAATGGCAATATTTTAAATCAAACATCATTCATTAATATCTTTTTTAATTTGTTTATTGAGAAAAGGGTATATTGGTATTTACCTATTTAATTCCAAAACGTTAACATTAAAGCATATCCTAAATTTGTATTAATCATCATCACTCATAATATATTCTAAATATAACAACAAAATTTATGGCCAGTATTATTAGCCATCAGGTATTCAAAATGCAATTTTAAAAGAGTATAAACCAAAAAAAATGTATAGTTAATTATGTTATTATCTTTATTTGTAAGAAACTATTGGAATTTTACATTATAATTTTCACTAACGTAAGATCAATTATGTTATTGTGTAGGAACAATTGTATTACTGTGTAGGATTTGTATGGTATTGTGTAGGAAATTTAATAGGATGTTTATGTATACGAGTATAATGATATGTGATAGTTTGATATGGTATACATTATTAAAAGGATATGTACATAGGTTAATATAATTAATTTGTGTAGGTTATTATATTCGGTGTAGGTTTTAGTTTTTACCATATTATTACGATATGTGTTTGTGGCATTTTTTAAATGTAGGTTATTAATATAGCTTGTGTAGGTTAATATGAATATATCTGTAGGTTATTAGTGTGATAAGTGTAGGATTTTAAATATAATTTAAGACGTATAAATAATTCTAAATGTATGATCATGAGATAACAAAAAAATATTTATGTTTTTTTAATTTAATTAATAATAAATTAATTAAAAAAACATAATAAAAGGTTTTCTGGGAATTCATATACGAATAAAAGTGAATGTTAATGTTTTTAAAACTTGATTAACATATAAATAAATAATAAAATAACATTAAATTAGTGTTTAAGTTACTGTATAAACTATGATCATGGGGCTTATATGCTTAAATAATATTTTATATAGTATGAATTAATTCGTAGATTCCATAAAAAAATGATTTGTATTGAATAAAAACGTTAGATTCATAATGGTTAGAGGCACAATTAAATTAAATGAAAAGGAAAAAAAATAAATAGACTTGTAACCTTTTCATAACCAAAACTTTCCAAAAATAATACTTTGACAGGATTACTAATATACACTTGCATTTAAAAATAACATAAATTAAAAAGAAAAAATATGATTGGTTAAAATTATTTCTCACACTTCTTGCACTAAAGTGATTTCTCTCTTGAACTTAAACCTATATATGAATATATATATATATTAATTAATGAAATTTGATAAAGATTTTATAAATGTTAAAGATTTAAAAAGGTTTTGTTTAATAAAATTACATAATTAAAATATATATTAAACCTTATTATTTTGCATATATTAGGTATTTTATAAAAGATTTTAGTTTATATAAATTAGATATTATCTATTAATTATTATTTACACTATTTAGTTTAAGAGAAATCTTCATTAGATAATTAAATATACATAAATACGTTAAACGTATTTTTCTAGTTTAAAATAAACATTTAAAATAATCTCCTATAATAATTATCCAAAATGTTGTATTTATTCGGGTATTTTACGTAATTAAAATATATTATTTATTAAAGCAATAAAAAATCTTTGTAATATTTAACTTTCGATAAAACATATTTGATCACCAAATCCCGAACATCTATCTAGTTTTAGTTTCATTGTTGAATTCTTATCGTAATTATTATCACGTAGGAAATTCATTTGTTGATATATCGCGTCGAGTGTGGTTTATCGCTTCTTGTCGTACTCATTCCCGCTTTGCTTATTTGATCAGGTGAGTACCACATTCCCCGTATTTTACTCATTTTTCACGTTTTGGGGACATATGCGTAAATATATTTTTTATATATATACTTATACACAAAACTGAAACTATTGTCTTATGTGTTAACAATTTACACCTTACTTGTTTATGTGCTTACGTACTTTACGTGAACCACATTCGGAGAGGTCCAACATAATCTCAGAATAGTATGATCA
The DNA here is from genome assembly GCF_021521415.1 of Bidens hawaiensis. NCBI lineage: Eukaryota > Viridiplantae > Streptophyta > Magnoliopsida > Asterales > Asteraceae > Bidens > Bidens hawaiensis. The sequence continues at coordinate 93,164 of NW_027494930.1, forward strand.
TAAACCAATCGTTATAGCCTTTGTGCTTCTCGACATCTCAGTTATACTTGCTCATTTGTTTAATTTGTTATTCTCATATGACTTGTTGCAAATAAATATTTTTATATATACTATGTACATCTAAACTAGTTGTTGCTCACTTAACCTTGTGTTGACAAAACTATTCTATTTTCAACGCATATGCAGGTTATCGTGTGACGTGATTATCAAGATTGTTTGAAGCAACTTAGAATGCATATTAGAGAAAAAGATACAATAATTTAATTGTGGGTGTTTATTGTAATTGTTTATTTATGAGTTTGATGTACTTGATTATTTAACTAAGTTTAATAGATATTGAAATTTCCATTATGGCATAATAGTACATTGAGAGCTGTGGACAATCAGTTCACGCTCCGGCATTTCCGTCGTAGGTTGGGGTGTGACAGACTGGTATCAGAGCCGAAGGTTTAAGATAGGTCGTTTGTGGTGCCATAGTAACATGCTTAGGAGCCCTATACGTTCTTATATGTTTATCTTTATGTGTTCAAATTAAATTGTTTACATCTTTATTAGATAATGATTCAAATTAAATTGCTTAGGAGCCCTATACACACACACAAACTCCAAGGCTATGCCTCAACATTCAATGAAATCTTTTAGAAAATTAGATTGCTTTTATTTTCAGGAAATTCCTTAAGAATTCCGACCTGTAATTTTCGCTCGTACACCTTAGGGCTAGGTTATGTAGAATGTCCCTATGATAAATGAAAGGGGAAAATAAACTGTGAGTTGGGCCTTGGCAAAACGGTTCCTAAAACCAAATGTAAGATGTTATTCCTTACATGGGGGATTACCTGACCACAGTACTCGACCCTATGGACCCGAGCGAGAACCAAAAATGTCATATGACCGACACCCTAAGCTGTCAACCGTGATCACATTAGTGGTTGCATCCTTATAATATTTTTAAACCGAATTCACAGTGATTCGTTGCTAAACTCGGTTTTCCCGATTATTGTGTTCCGCTATTTAAATGGTTAGTTGGGTGAAAAATCCATGGAACCCATGGGCACTCCCACTATCCATTTCTTAAGTTGTTTTCGTATTTTGTTGGAGTGATCAACGTGGTGATTCACAAGATACTCCGACTACCCATATTTATTTTGATAGTTCGTTATTTAGTTTGGTCGGTTAAAACGCCATGTAACACTCGTGGGCCGTCCAACTACCTTACCTTTTATTTGTTAAATTTTGTTGGTCCATTAAAATTGTCATGGAAAGCTCATTGAGGCCAACATCCACAATTTATATTTCGTTGGTTTATTATAACTTAATAATCTAAATTTTAAATTGACATTAAGTCCTCGTGCAGTCATCACACGTTAATCATATTGACTACATCACTTAACAACTATTAACGCAATGTACCCCGCCCCCCTCATCTTATAATCTTTCACATTTAATCCTTATGGCACAAATCCCCTTACTTCTTAAGGCAACATTATTATAAGTTATCTAAATAATTGAATATTTTATTATTCTAATGTTTTCCTCAATTTATCCTTCATCTTATAAATCCTCATTTTTGGTCCCTATAGAATGCCGTCTCTAAGAAACCACTGTCGTCACCAGTGATCATCTGATTCTCATGACCACCGTATGGCCGCCTGTATCGCCAAAGAGATAGCTACTGCGATCCCTAGGATAGTGACGCAAATTCAAAACATCAATGCGACCAATCCAACTTTCCCCACTAATTCCTCTGTTGGTGACTATGAATCATTTACCTCCACTCATCCTCACAACAAGAAATGTAAGAACCTTGCTGCAACAAATCCTACCCGCCCGCAAGTCTCCTCAAACATGAAACCTTACCTCGGTCATTTTCCGTTATGCTCCATTTGTAACCATCAACACCCGAAGGTTGAAATCGACAATCCCAATTGTCGCGTACGATTTGTACGATAAGACATTATTGTATTCCATCTCTTCTCTCTCTCTCTCTCTCTCTATATATATATATATATATATATATATATATGATATTTTCAATTTAAAAAAAGTTGGAATGGGAAAAGAGAAAAGGTGTATGGTATGACTTTAGGATTTCACATGGAACAACTTTGATTTTAATGGTTCTGCTACATCTACCGCTCCGAACAGCTTTGACTTTAAGAATTCTTGATTACTAAACCTACCTCGTTTCTTGGTGAGGAAAATGCCCCCAAACTCCTGCAATGGTTCGAGAAATTGGAGAATGTGTTCATCCATTGTGAATGTCCGGACGCCAAACGGACCAAGTTCGCCTCGAGCGTTTTTGAGGATCGAGCTATCACTTGGTGGAATGCTCTCAAGGCTGACTAAGGAACTGAGTTGGTTGTGGCAATGCCTTGGGAGGAACTCGAGAAGGCCATGAAGAAAGAGTTTTGCCCTGATCACGAAGTGCAATGGCTAGAGGCTGAATTTTGGGAGCTCAAGCAAATTGGTCGGGATAACTCCACCTATTTCAATCGCTTTCGTAAGTTTATTCGTATCATGCCCCACCTTGTAACCCCGAGAACTGTGGCATTCGAAATAAAATCGCAGTTTACCAACTGTTTTCCGTGATGTTGTGGTAAGTCGTGGCCCATTAACCATCGGTGAGGCTATGGACCTAGCCTCTTCCCTCACCGGCAATCATGTTAGGAATGACACCTTGTCCCAAAAGGATTCCAAGCCTACCCCTGACAAGACCAAAACCGACTCATCCCCTAATACCAAAGCTGAACCCAAACCTGCTTCAAACAACAACAATCACCGCAACAACAACAACAACAACAACAACCACCACAACAACAACAAGCGTAAAACCGATCACCAAAACTATACCATTAACCAACCCAATAACCAACCTCTACCTAACCAAAAGCAAAATGCCCCAAACAAAAGAGCCTACACTGGTCCTCACACCCTATGTGCTAAATGTAACTGTCATCACCCTGCTCAATCCCTATGCTGACTGTGCACCCAATGAAATCGTTATGGTCATCTTGCTAACGTTTGTCGTGCACCGTCTGGTTCGCAAGCCATCCAAACACGGTTTGCATCGCCTACTTCTAGACCTACCACTACCCCTCAAACTCAACCTGGTGTTCCTAATACCCGTGCTTGTTACCATTATGGAGACCCCAATCATCTCTGCAATATGTGCCCGCAGTTTATCCATGCTCATCAAGCTCAAACTATAAATGCACCCTACCACTTTACCCATGCCCATCAAATACAAACCTATCAACCCCACGTCAATCAAGATCATTCCTACTTAACCCAAACTTATCAAATCCCGCACCCGCAAGCTCAAGTTTACCAACCATACTCTCATCAAATCCCAATCGTGCAACCCCTTCAAGCTCAACCTATTCAAGCTATTTCAAGTCAATCTACCTCGACTGCTCAAGATCTTATGAATTCAACTCATCAAGGTGCTTCAAGTCAAACCAATTAAGCTACTCAAGGACTCTGAAAACTTTTGTTGTTTTCCTTATTCTATCTTAATTTATTTTGTCTTTTCCCAAGTACAGATTGTAACGACTCTTTATGGCATTGAATTATTTCAATCTGAATTATTTATCCTGTTCATATCTTATCTCATGAATTGTAACATCCCGAAATTTCCTAGAATAATATTAATATATTAAGTTCGTTGGAGGAATTAATTTGAGTTAGTAGAGATAGTAATAAAATAATAAGATAAAAGTATGGTTTCCTTTAATTAATTATTGACTAAAATGGAAATATGGGTCTAAGGTCCATGGGCTTAAGAAGTATAAATACCACTTAAACCCTAATCCTTTCCATTTCCACCCATTCTACACCATAGCCTACACCATCAAAAACACACACTTAAGCTAAACACTATCTACTCTACGATATTCAATGATCCAAGACAACCGAAGGTAAGAAATCATTTATCTTAGCTGACTCAACATATTAAAACCCAACAGATGTGTGTTTAATGAATGCCCTTTTTAAATCACTCACAACTAAGCTTTAAACTTATAAACGAAAATCCTAACGAATCCACACACAACTGGAAACTGTACCGATCACTAATAGTATAGACCTAAGGAAGTCCGAGTGCCGAACACAAGGACACGTGAAAACGTACTTAATACTTTACCCTAACCAAGACTCGCCTAAGAATAATATTTTTTTAATTATTTTTTAATTATTAACTATTTAACCTAACTAACTTTAACTAACTTAAAAGACTTAACTTAAGAAAACTAGACGAAACTTTGAGAATGAGACTATCAATGGAGAAAACGTCTACCTAGGTAAGAATTCTTTGAAGGTATAATAAGCTAATGGATTGTATAATTTCACGAAACCGGTTCCTAAGGATGACACAACTAAGGTTCACTCAAGAAAGCTAGATCACATCTCGGTCTCACTAACAAACCCTAACCTACCCTTAATTTATTTTAAGAACAAAACCGGGTAACGACTTGTTAAAGTGCTCTAATGTCGACTCTCCTCTCGGTCTCACCGACACACTACCCTAATGGAGACGAATACTACGCAACCAAGGATAGAGGAACAATTTAGTTTAACTTAAACTAGGTCAACTAATCGCTCACAAACCCAAACCCGACAAGAACCGAACCCGCTCTCTCGCGATCCTAATCCTAACAAGTAAAAGCTATGAGACGACCCTACTTCCTATCACCTCTCGGTCTCTAAGAAGGTGCCTACCCGCTGATTTTAACTAATTAATATACCCACTTAAACCCTACGGTTGATCACCCCGCAAACAATCTCTAAACACAAAGTACAGAGTTCAAACAAGCTAAAATTAACCAAAACCGATTCAATCTGTAACACCACGTCTTTCACCCTATAAATTTAGCCTAAATATACTAACTTAGAAAGTATAGGGACTAAAAATGCAAATTCTGAAAATATGAACTCATCGCGATACGCGACGGGGTGAGTCTTAACCCATCGTGTTGCGCGATGGGCTTGGTGAGTCACCGGACACGTGTACAACAACGTGTCAACACGTGGCACGATATGACAGGCCACGTGTCACCACCGCATAAGGCGGCGTAAAATTGCGGCGCCGCGGTACGCGACAGGTCCCAAAGAACCCATCGCGTACCACGATGGGGTCCTAAAATCGCCTATAAAAGGGGGTGACGAGCATGAGCTCCATTCATTCCAAAAACACCTCCATTTACACACACTTAACCTCGTAAGGCGTGCCCCGTTGCCGTAGCAAGCCGACGTGCTGTTTTCTCGTAGTTCATGCAAGGAACGAAGCTATAAACAAGCTAGCAATCGTATAATTGTTTAGATCAAGATCTTGCCTTTTTCTTATTATCATTCTAAGTATCTGATCTAAGGTAGGAGTTATGTTTAAGTTATTTGAATTGTAGCTTAGACTATCAATCGAGGCTATGGCCTTTAACCTTGATCGTATTTTACAAAAATATTCACAATCATATTTCATAAACGATACTTCATGATGAAGTAATGTTAAACGAAAGACGTATTTTGACGGGCATGTAGTAACTGGAAGGGGGATATCACTAGTAGTAAGTTTCTTGCCTAAGGAAAAGTAATTCGTATAAATCCCAATCAACCGAGGGACCGTTTACTTACCTGGAGAAACTTACCAACATGATAGAACCTATTAGGCCAAAGCATGCTATATCGAACGTCACATAAAACAAGTGTTTTCATTCACAATCAAAGATAAACGATTTCAAGGTTAAGCTTACAATCATAGCTTAACATCATTCAAAACATTCATACGAACCTATTTATGTGTAGGTTAAATATCATTGACAATCAATCAATCAGTCGAGGTTTTCAACACCGACGGTACAGGTGCATACGTTCAAACATTTTATAACGTGAATACGTTAACCTTTTAATCAGTCAAAACATATTTATACTCAATAAGACGAACGGGTGTTTGTCTTAACGAGTCAATCAAATGTTTATATGAGATCAAGTAATCTCTAAAACTTTATAATACAAAGTAGAAAATAAAGTCAACTCAGACCGAATACACATGTGTCTGGATCCAAACATAACCGTTCAGCCTAATCATTCTAAGGCTACGTGGTTGCGGGCTAATGGTCATAACTAGTCTCCCAGTAAGGGCTACGTGGCTCGAGAACAATTGTATGTGTAGGGCAGTGGTACATAGACCAGAAGTGGAAATGCTTCTGCTGAGCTTGTAGAGAAAACTATATTTATATTATATTGTCATTCAAATGTTTTATTGAGTCATACGTGTTCACCAGCATATAGCTGACGTATTTTTCCAACCCATTGCAGGTAACTAAGCATAAGTAGCATTAACAAGGATTGGAGTCTTAATGAAGATAGAAGCGCATACCTGATGGCTCCGTTTTTGATAACTAATAATCCTTGTAATATGAACGTATATTTTGTAACTAATACTCAGGTGTTTAATTCCCGAGTAAATTTTCAATGTAAATTAATATTCTATTCAAACCTAAAGTCTTCTGCTAAAATCAACCCAATACTCTGATATTTTAACAAAACAGGTACCAACTTGTGGTCACACGCCTAGTCCCTAAGTCAGGGTGTGACAGGTTGGTATCAGAGCCATCGGTTTCAGCGAATTAGGTATTAAACATTAGTACCTAGGCTTTAACCATTATTATTATCATTATTACTATTCGTAGGGATAATATAGGATTGGTAAATCTCCTCTCCCTAATCTAACTAAAGTGCAGATGTCTTATACTAACTACTTTGGTCGTAGACACCGAGTAGCCATTCGATCAGTACAGACAAGCATTCACGAACCATCTGATATGGAAAGTAGCAATAGTTACTACACTAGCTTTTTCAATCGCGATCAACCAATCAATCCTTTGTTACCGTATGGGAGCCAACCCGTGTATCTCCCAGGCAGTCAACAATGTCCAATCGAAATCTCTGACAATACTGAGGACAATAATCCTCAGTACTACCCATCTGACATTCCCACGTATCATCCGTCCGAGGAACAGGAAGTACAGAGTAAAATCAAACAGGAGACTGAATCAGAATCGTCAAGCTAGATGAATTGTCATTCTGATCAAAGGAGATGGCAATTTGGATCACCACCACTGGGTTATCAATACCAGATCCCACCAACCATTGCTTAACCAAGTCGGAAACCAAAAATGAGGGTTACAATGCCCCATGAAAAGATAACTTTTCAAGCACTAATCAAGAATCCTTATGAATCCGAGGAAGAAGAGGACGAGAATCCCGATTTCCCTCCATACTTAGGATCGAGACCTTCAATCTCCTAACAAGCAAAAGAGATTCGGAAGGAAGCAAATCTCATCGAGGAGTTTTACACCAATAATATCCCCAATGAAGAAATGCATGCATACGTTGCTGACCCGCATCTCTATCCACAAGAGAACGCTTATCTCTTTCCAGCCGCAACCGCACCGACGGGATATCCGAACCCGCCAAATTCGGTGATGGACGAGCTGAGAAACGAGAAAGTGGACAAAAAGAGAATAGGGAGAAAGATTGCCAAGAAATGTGACAAGATGAAAAATCTTGTTACAAAATGGATTAAGGATTAGAAATCATAGCTATGTATTAGTTGTTATGATCTTTTTCTTATAAGATAAATAATGTAATATAAAGTGTGTCTTTTCTGAAATTTTGTTTTATTCATGTAACAGCATGTCTAAAGCAAACAGTAATCAAGAAACTCAACTAAATAATAAAGGAAAGACTATCGAGGAAATCATGCAAGAAAAAGCAATTGAGGAAAATATACAAGCCATACCACAAAATTATGTGCTTGGTATCCGCGATCTAATAAAAGAGGCTGTGAATCCAATCTATGAAATATTGAAAAACGATCAAAGTCGTACCGCCTCGCATTCTAACAAAAGAACAAGTCGAAGTAAGAGCGAATCTGCTACTTCGAAAAGAGAATCAAAGAAAGAATCGAAAAAGGAATCGGAAAAGAAAGAAAGTAAGAAAGAGAAAGAACCGAAAAAGAAATAAGCGAGTGATGAAAGCTCGACTGCTGAAAACGACCTCCGTAATAAAACCAAAAAGTTAAAAATACACGAAGGTTGTGATTTCAAGGTGTTCAAAGTTTATAATCCCAAAGAGTTCTATGGGGATAAGGGAGCGATACACACCCTCCGATGGTTGGAGGAAATGGAATCAATTGTACTAATCAGCAAGTGTACGGAAAGTGAGAAGGTGCAATATACCTCCCAGATGTTCAAGGGGGAGGCATTAGAGTGGTGGAATACCCTGATTGGAATCAAGGGTAGAGAAAATTTATACAATCTAGATTAGGCAACATTCAAGGCTATGATATTGAAGAAGTTCTGTCCGATAAACGAGATGGATCAGATCCAGACTAAATTATGGAACCACAAAGTTGTGGGAACCAATCTCAAGGAATATAACACCAAGTTTCTTGAGTATTATAGAATCGTACCTCACTTGGTCACTCCTGAAATCAATAAAGTGACGCGCTATATTTACGGGTTGCCAATAGAAATCCGTGACTTAGTTCGCTCACATATGCCATCCAAGACGGAATCTGCTATGGAGTTGGCCGGATATTTGATGGATGGAATGATAAGGAATCGGGATGAGAAGAAGAAAGATGATGGCAAGACACCAGTTGGAGGAAAAGTTAGAAAGGTTGAGAAGAAAAGGGAAGGGGCATTTGTGTATAGTCGCCCTGTTTGTAAGACATGTGGTAGGAGACACTTTGGAAGATGCCTTCGACCAAACAACTCGTTTACATGTAATTTCTGCAAGAGACCGGGTCATGTGGAAGCAAATTGCACAAGGAAAACTGTGGAATGTTTCGTGTGTGGTGAGAAAGGACATTATAGCAATGAGTGGTCAAAAAAGAAACCAACGACGGTGACGGTTGGTGCAAGTGGCAGCGGTGCCAAGACCGATGTCAAGAAGGGAAACGCTCGTGTCTTTATGCTAGACACCCAGAAAGAAGCTGATATATCGGTACGTTTCCTATAAATAATGTTTATGCTAGGGTACTATTTGACTTAGGGGCAAACCAAAGCTTTATAGATTATAAATTTTGTAGTCTATTAAATGAGCCCTTAGTTAAATTAGATAAACATTATGAAGTCGAGACAGCTTATGGAAATGTAAGTAGAATAACTGAGGCTTTAGATAATGCCACAATTTCTTTAGCCAATCACGTCAAACCTGTACAACTGTTACCTATGGCATTAGCAGGTTTTGATGTAGTTTTAGGTATGGACTGGTTATCGTTTAATCAAGCTCGTATCCTATGTAACGATAGAGCCATCGACATTCAAACACCCAATAACAAAACCATTCGTATAACCGAGATAAAGAAGGAGGAAAAGTCGGAATCATTTCCAAGATTAAAGCAAGTCAATGCATAGGTAAGGGATGCCTCGCATTCATGGCCTATGTAAGCAAGGAACCTGAACCAAAGAAGATGGAGGAAGTACTAATCGTGTTCGAATTTCAAGATGTAGTTCCTGATGAGCTACCAAGAGCCCCGCCTGATAGAGAAGTATAATTTAAGATCGACCTCATTCCAGGAACATCACCAATTGCCAAATCACCTTATCGTCTAGCACCAAAGGAAACGAAAGAACAAAAGAAACAGTTAGATGAACTTTTGGAGAAAGGATTTATACAACCGAGTTCCTCACCGTGGGGAGCCCCAATTTTGTTCGTAAAGAAGAAGGACGGATCGAAGAGGATGTGTATAGATTACCAAGAACTGAACAAAGTCACGATCAAGAACAAGTATCCATTACCAAGAATCGACGACTTGTTCGATCAGCTTCAAGGAGCAAGTTGTTTTTCCAAGATTGACCTAAGATCGGGTTACCATCAATTGAAGGTGCAAGAAGAAAATATCCCTAAAACAGCATTTAGAACCCGATACGGACATTATGAGTTTACCATTATGCCCTTTGGACTCACTAATGCTCCGGCAGCTTTTATGGACATGATGAATCGGATTTGCAAGCCATATTTGGACAAGTTTGTTATTGTCTTCATCGATGACATTCTTGTTTATTCAAAATCCAAAGACGATCATCAAGTTCATCTTAAGATTATACTTGAAACCCTAAGGAACGAGAAATTATACACCAAATTCTCAAAATGTGAATTTTGGTTGTCCGAAGTTCAATTTCTTGGTCATGTTATAAATGAGAAGGGTATTCAAGTAGACCCAGCAAACATTGAAGAAATAACTAAATGGGAGAAACCGAAAACACCGACTCAAGTCCGAAGTTTTCTTGGCTTAGCCGGATATTACAGAAGATTCATTCAAGACTTCTCCCGTATAGCCGTTCCATTAACATCACTCACAAGAAAATCAATTAAGTTTGAATGGGGACCGAAACAAGAAGAAGAATTTGAAACACTCAAACAAAAGTTAACCAATGCACCTATCTTGGCCTTACCAGAAGGATTGGAAAACTTTACCATTTACTGTGATGCTTCGCACACAGGAATGGGATGTGTTTTGATTCAAGGGAAGAAAGTGATAGCTTATGCTTCGAGGCAGTTAAAAGTTCATGAAAAGAATTACACCACACACGACCTTGAATTGGGTGCTATAATTTTCGCGTTGAAATTATGGCGAAATTACTTGTATGGTGTTAAGTTCGTTGTATATACTGATCACAAAAGTCTGAAGCATATATTCGATCAAAAGGAATTGAATATGAGGCAAAGGCGTTGGATGGAAACACTTAATGATTATGACTGTGAGATCATATATCATAAAGGAAAGGCGAATGTTGTGGCTGACGCCTTAAGTAGAAAAGAACATGAGAAACTAAAGAGAGTTCGAGCTCTCAGATTAGAACTTAAAGTTGATTTAGCTAGTCAGATCAAAGAAGCTCAGAAGTTGGCACTGGAAGAAGGAAACATTAAAGCTGAAAAAGAGAATGGTACAATCGACCAATAAGTCAAAGGTAATGATGAAATACTTAGACTCGGTACTAGGATTTGGGTACCAATGGTCGGAAATCTAAGAGATAAGATTTTAGAAGAAGCATACAAGTCAAAGTATATGATGCATCCGGGAAGTGACAAGATGTATCACAATCTAAAAGATGATTACTGGTGGATCGGTATGAATAAGGATATTGCTTTGTATGTAGCTAAATGCCTAACGTGTTCCAAAGTGAAAGTTGAACATCAAAAGCCGTTAGGATTACTACAACAACCGGAAATCCCGATATGGAAATGGGATATGATAACTATGGATTTCATCATGAAGTTACCTAAGACTTCTCGTCAAAATGATGCGATCTGGGTTATTGTTGATAGACTTACAAAGTCTTCCCATTTCATTCCAATTCAAGAAACGTTTAGTATGGATAAGTTAGCACATTTATATGTCGAGAATGTAGTATCATTACATGGTGTGCCGCTATCCATCATTTCTAATAGAGATAGTCGTTTCACTTCAAATTTTTGGTCCAGTTTTCAAAAAGCTATGGGGACTCGACTAAACTTAAGTACCGCATATCATCCCCAAACTGATGGCCAAAGTGAACGTACAATTCAAACCTTGGAAGATATGTAGCGTTCCTGTGTTATCGACTTAGGAGGAAGTTGGGACACTCATCTTGCGCTGATGGAATTCTCGTACAATAACAGTTATCATACGAGTATCCAAGCAGCACCATTCGAAGCATTGTATGGACGTAAGTGTAGAAAACCTGTATGTTGGTCAGAAATAGGTGATAGTCAGTTGTCAAGACCTGAAATTGTTCAAAGAACCACCGATCAAGTTATACAAATACGAGAACGATTAAATGCAGCAAGAGATAGACAAAATAGCTATGCGGGCGTTCGTCGCAAGCCATTAGAGTTTAAAGAAAGCGATATAGTCTTATTGAAAGTATCGCCTTGGAAAGGTGTAGTAAGATTCGGGAAGAAAGGAAAATTAAGTCCAAGATTCGTTGGACCATTTAAGATACTTGATAGAATCGGACCAGTTTCTTACTGATTAGAGTTACCCGATGAAATGAAAGGTATCCACGACGTGTTTCACATATCCAATCTACGCAAGTGTTTAGCCGACGATACCCTTGCAATGCCATTAAAAGATGTCAAGATCATCGAGAAGCTTAAGTTTTTAGAAAACCCAATTCAAATAGAAGATAGCATGATCAAGTTTCTCAAGCACAAACGACTCAATCTCGTGAAAGTCAAATGGGATTCAAGACGAGGACCTGAGTATACGTGGGAACTCGAGTCAGAAATGAAGAAAAAGTATCCCTATCTATTCCAATAAATCTCGAGAACGAGATTATTCAAAATGTGGGGAGGATGTAACACCACGTCTTTCACCCTATAAATTTAAGCCTAAATAACTTAGAAAGTATAGGGACTAAAAATGCAAATTTTGAAAATATGAACTCATCGCGATACGCGACGGGGTGAGTCTTAACCCATCGCGTAGCGCGATGGGCTTGGTGAGTCACCGGACACGTGTCCAACAACGTGTTAACACATGGTAGGATATGACAGGCCATGTGTCACCACCGCATAAGGCGGCGTAAAATTGCGGCGCCGCGGTACACGACCGGTCCCAAAGAACCCATCGCGTACCGCGACGGGGTCCTAAAACCGCCTATAAAAGGGGGTGACGGGCATGAGCTCCATTCATCCCAAAAACACCTCCATTTACACACACTTAACCTCGTAAGGCGTGCCCCGTTTCCGTCGCAAGCCGACGTGCTGTTTTCTCGTAGTTCATGCAAGGAACGAAACTATAAACATACTAGCAATCGTATAATTGTGTAGATCAAGATCTTTCCTTTTTCTTATTATCATTCTAAGTATCCGATCTAAGGTAGGAGTTATGTTTAAGTTATTTGAATTATAGCTTAGACTATCAATCGAGGCTATGGCCTTTAACCTTGATCGTATTTTACAAAAATATTCACAATCATGTTTTCATAAACGATACTTCATGATGAAGTAATGTTAAACGAAAGATATATTTTGACGGACATGTAGTAACTGGAAGGGGGATATCACTAGTAGTAAGTTTCTTGCCTAAGGAAAAGTAATTCGTATACATCCCAATCAACCGAGGAACCCGTTTACTTACCTGGAGAAACTTACCAACATGATAGAACCTATTAGGCCAAAGCATGCTATATCAAACGTCACATAAAACAAGTGTTTTCATTCACAATCAAAGATAAAAGATTTCAAGGTTAAGCTTACAATCATAGCTTAACATCATTCAAAACATTCATACGAACCTATTAATGTATAGGTTAAATATCATTCACAATCAATCAATCAGTCGAGGTTTTCAACACCAACGGTACAGGTGAATACGTTCAAACCTTTTATAACGTGAATACGTTAACCTTTTAATCAGTCAAAACATATTTATACTCAATAAGACGAACGGGTGTTGGTCTTAACGAGTCAATCAAATGGTTATATGAAATCAAGTAATCTCTAAAACTTTATAATACAAAGTAGAAAATAAAATCAACTCAGACCGAATACACATGTGTCTGGATCCAAACATAACCGTTCAGCCTAATCATTCTAAGGCTACGTGGCCGCGAGCTAATGGTCATAACAAGTCTCCTAGTAAGGGCTACGTGGCTCGGGAACAATTGTGTGTGTAGGGCAGTGATACATACACCAGAAGAGGAAATGCTTCTGCTGAGCTTGTAGAGAAAACTATATTTGTATTATATTGTCATTCAAATGTTTTATTGAGTCATACGTGTTCACCAGCATATAGCTGACGTATTTTTCCAACCCATTGTAGGTAACTAAGCATAAGTAGCATTAACATGATTGGAGTCTTAATGAAGATAGAAGCGCATACCTGATGGCTCCGTTTTTTATAACTAATAATCCTTGTAATATGAACGTCTATTTTGTAAACTAATACTCAGGAGTTTAATTCCCGAGTAAATTTTTAATGTAAATTAATATTCTATTCAAACCTAAAGTCGTCCGCTAAAATCAACCTAATACTCTGATATATTTACAAAACAGGTACCAACTTGTGGTCACACGCCTAGGCCCTAAGTCGGGGTGTGACACAATCAATCGAAGCAAGAGGTAATTGAGTATAATTAATCAAAACACAGCCAATAAACACAACCTAATTCAATGTTAAACTAAACTTTTCATTAACAATTCAAGTCATGATCATCAACAATCCAATATACTCATTAAAACCTAACAATATTCATCTAACCTAGGTAAAACTAACTACTTTAGCCTAGCATTAGTTTTGGACAGCAGCATATATTCAAGTTAAACATCATAAACATCAATATAAACATAAGTAAACTCATTCAAGATTCAATAATAATCAAACACAAGTCAATCTTCAAGTTACTTGCAAAACAGTCCAAAGTAAAAGATCAAATCAACTAGTTAACAATCTTGAACAAGAACACAAAGTTTCTGAGTGATTACTTAAGAATAGAGCTGCGTTTATGGTTAATGAATGTCCCTAGCTGTTGTACCAAGTCTTCCTTAAGCTTCTTCTTCTTCTACTAGCCACCACCTAGCCGCCACTAATTTCTTTCTTTCTTCCCTTGCTGAATCCGATCGGAATTGATGGCAGAAGTTAGGGTCTCTTTTTTTTTCTTCATATAATATGCATGTAAGGCTTCTAACTTATGGGCTTGGGTCGGGCCTTGACTTGTAGTATTCAAAGTTGATCAAATAAGCCCCTGGAGTCTTCAAATTTGACACTTTTTCTTCCTTAAAACTCAAAACCTACAAGTAATCACCCATCTTTGTAAAATCAAGCAAAAACAAGCTATAACTCTTAATAATTAAACTAAAAAGCAATTAATACATGATAAAACGATAAGGAAAGTAAGTGTGTTTTAAAACACATCAAACATCCCCACACTTAAGTCTTTTTCGTCCCTAAAAAAGTCTAATGCAGTTGGATCAGAATCGGAAAATACAGTCTTAAAAACATATATGTTAATTTTTTAAAGCTTAGAAGAACGCAAACACCGCGATCGCCGATATTGTTATCCACTTAAACCCATGCCTTAATCTTTACCGGGACATATAAGATCCGACAATAATATTACTCAGTGTTTACACAATTAAGACCCGCTTATTTTCAGCTTTTACCGGACCAGACCACCCCAAATTGACTTAAACCTCAAAATTAACAGAATTAAAACTTTTGTTGCTCTATTTTTTTCATGAATAGTTAAGACGATCAAGGGTATTGTTTATCCACCTAAGCTTAAGCATCAAAGTCTACCAAGCAGCAATTAGATACGATTAAGGTTCAATTAATTAATAGCTAGTGTTCCCCATAACATGACATACCCCCGTTATCAAGCAATAAACCGAAATCATCACCATAGGTGAGTATGCAAAATTTCATCTGTTGAGATTACATGTAGCGTGTCCCTTGTGGTCCGTTTCTTAATGGTAATGAGACGCGAGCAAGGGGACCCCACATGGCTAACAGCGTGGATGATCAAGTCTGTAGCGTATTTGTACTTTTATACTTTTGTGATCATGTTTAAAGACTTATAATGGTTTGCTCTTTTTGGCTTTATTTTAAATATCCACAACCCCACTTAGGAATTGTGAATACCCAGATGAATAGATTGCATACAGACCCATGGTCTCCGGACCCGAAGCATCCCATCAATACAAGATTTGAGGTTATAAAACCATACGCCAATGAGGTGTAAAACACTAAACTAGCAGGTTAAGATTTATATCACAGGCTACACGGCATACTCTAACGTTAAACCTACCCAAGCATCATATGATAACGTATTCAAAATTTTAAAACTCATGATATTTCCACTTTTTCATACCAAAATTTGAGGCTTGAGTATGGCCCGACCTTTCATTACTTATCTTCCACGGACAAAACGCTTTACCCACAAAAGATTTCCATTTTAACCATTTTATCAAATTTGCCCTTTCATTTTCAAGGCTGAGCCTACCGACACATCCCAAGTTAGTGTGTTTTCTTTTATTTATCTCATATTATTAGTAGTTTGAAAAACCGATTTCCGATAAATATCATCATCTCCCACTTTAACGCAAAAAAAAACTAAATTCAAGGGACATTTTTCTTTAAAACTTTTTTTCTTGTTTTATTTTTTTTTTATAAATTTTTTTTGGTAATATTCCTTTATTTTTCTTAAAAATGAAAACGTCAATTCCCCATCCCCACACTTAAATTTCACATTGTCCTCGATGTGAGACAAGGAAAAGACAAAACTAAACATAAAGAAAAATAAAGTGGAACAGACTCCCCTGGCATATGTGATCATGCAAGTGTGCGGTGAATCATGTTCCTCGCCCTCCTATTCAAACGCAAGCTTAAAAATCCAGTGCTCTGTATCAAGCTATCACTAACGAACGAAAGCGGCAATCCTTAAGAAAATTGTATCCCCACACTTGTTTAAAACTCCAGCTCATAAACCGTCATCAACCAACCAAGGAGTAACCTACAAGTAAGAGAAGAAACACCCGGCAAAACTCGGAAATAAAAATAAAATGAAAATAAAATAATAAGAAAAGATATTACCGTGTTGCCTCCCGGGAAGCGCTAAGTTTATTGAATAGTCTTCAGCCGGACTCGCTCCCGAAACCTCAATCAGGAGGCTTCTCCTTTATCCACTTCCCATTGATGCTCCTCAATACTCTCCTCTTACAATTGGTCAGGAAGAAACCAATTGCATAACTCTCATGGGCCCGACCATATGAATTAAACTCGGCCCACCAACTCTTGAATTCCCCAAAAATGATCCCCTAAAGTGAAATGGGAGTGACGAACTCTTCTGCACACCATGATCTCTGAACCTAGATATCTTCCTTATTCTTTTAGCCAACTTTTTAAACCTCAACATGTCCCGAATGGAGATTGAGTACGGTTCATGTTTTGGTTTTTCACATTCAAAGTGCAATGGTGGAAAGACTGATTCACCAACCACCTCATAGCTCTCCTCACAAGGCTCATTCTTGATCCCCGCATTTTTGGCTCGTTATACAATAGATCCTCAAGCAACTTCAAATCTTGTAAGGCCCCGTTACCGGTGCCTCACATTTGGACGTTGGATTTACTCATAAACACAGTTCTAAATATCAGAGTTAATTAAAACGTTACACGGAATAAAAATCTTTTATAAAACATCACATAACAATCATAAACATGTCTTAAAACATTCCTCTTGTCTTTCAAAATCAAAACATAACTGGTAAAACATAACAGGTCATCAGATGGCAGACTCTTATTCTTCTGCCATGTGCCCCCGCTCAAGCCAACTGTCTCATTCTACTCACCTGCGTGCATACTAAAAGCCAGCTACGCTGAGTGAGTTCTAGTTAATCATACATCATACAATACATTCACTTACCTTCAATCATGCATCCGAAGATACATAATAATTACTTTACTAATTTACTTCTATTTCATACTTTCATACATACGTACATACTTTATTTCTTTCATACTTCCATAACCATACCATACGTTTTAAAGAGCATTACGCCCTATAACCATCGCATATATTATTAGGGTATGCAACCCTTTAACCTTCGCATATATTGTTAGGGTGTGAAACCCTTTATCCTTCGCATATATTATTAGGGTATGCAACCATTTATCCTTCACATGTATTATTAGGGTATGCAACCCTTTATCCTTCGCATATATTATTAGGGTGTGCAACCCTTTAATCTTACCGTACCTTTCATTGTCATATCCATACGTTTAATACCATACATATCATAGTCGTACATACTTCCTTATTCACATACACATATCGTACATACTACACTATACTTGCCTTAACAATACGTGCAATACCCAAAGGTCGTTCACGTACTGTCAAGCATACATACATAACTTTCACAATCATCATTAAGACATACACTTATCATTTAAGGTAAGTGTATTAACATTAACATCGAATATGCACACAGCCCCGAAAATGTAACAAGGAAATGGGGCTAGAAACTCACCTGGATCATGTTGCGCTCTCCGTTTATCATAATTCCTTTCTTTAACTGGGCTCGGCTAACTGTTAAATATATATATTTAGTTAATTAACCGTTACTTGATTAAGTTGGGTTATTTAGTTAACCTATGCATCATCTAAGTTGGGCTTGTTATTTATTTTAAATAGCACATAGGCTTAAGCCGGCGGGTTGAGCTAAGTCAGGCCCAACGGCCCATTACAGTTTATGGGTTCGGTTGGGTTTAGGTCCAAGCCCAAATTGGGTGGCCGAGAACTCCCAACAGAGAACCCGCGAGTTGGCCGAGAACCCCATTCTTGACCGAAAACCTATGTTCTTGGCCGAGAACCATGGTTTGACCGAGAACTCAGGCTTGACCGAGATCTCGTGTTAACCGAAATCTCAAGTTTGGCCGAGAACCCTCAAACTTGGCCGAGAACACCCAGTTCACTCATTTTTTTCTCTCTTACGATTCTGCCTTGCCCAGATTACTTGATTCATGGCTCAAAACATGAAATTTTAACCCTTTATCATCATCATTCATACCCGTTTTACACCCATTACTTATCACACCTTTAAGATCTATCCCATTTTAGGCATAAAGTTCGGACCTTTATAGATTAAAAAACGTTCTAGGCTAGATCTAGGGTTCATCTTTGAGCCGTATACAATCATAAGACCATTAGGTTCATTTTAATCTCCAAGTTTGTATTTTTATGAGACATCTAGATCCAATCTACTCTAGGGTCAAGTTTCATAGCAAACAATTTACGCAACCATTAACGTAAAGAACATACCTTTTTGATGTTTCTAGGTTACGGCTAGGCTTGATTATGAACTTGGATCTTGTAGCTAGCTTGAATATCTAGGATAGTTCAAGGATCTTGACTTGCTTGACCTTGGATCCCACTTACTCTCTTACGGCTGAAAAGGGAAAGGTTGGGTGTGTGTTTTAGGGTGTAGAGAGAATAAGATGGATAAGTTGGATGGAAATGGAAAGATTTAGGGTTTAAAGGGTATTTATACTCCCTTAAGCCCATGGACCTAAGGCCCATCTTTCCTTTTTAGTCCATGATTAATTCATCTAATTAGCTTACTTATCTCACCATCCTTTATTATTATTTTATTTACCATCTTAAGTAAACTTGTCCATCAAAGAGATAATATATAAAATATTATTTATTGAAATTTTGGGATGTTACAAGTCTTCCCTCCTTAAAGAGGTTTCGTCCCCGAAACCTAACTATTACATAAACAGATTAGGATAAAACTTGCGCATCTCATCCTCAGCTTCCCAAGTAGCATCTGATCCCTTACGATGCTTCCAAATCACCTTCACTAAGGGTATAACCTTGTGACGAAGTTGCTTCTCCTTGCGATCGACAATCTCTATCGGTTGCTCAATGTAGTTCAGTTGTTCATCAACCTCAATGTCCATCAGTGGCACGTGGGACATGTCATCAGCTAGGCATTTTCTCAAATGAGAAACATGGAAGGTTGAATGAATTCCTTCTAGCTCTTCAGGTAAATCCAGCTTATAGGCTACTTCGCCCACACGATCTAAAATCTTGAAGGGTCCAATGTACCTCGGACTCAACTTTCCCCTCTTCCTGAAACGAATGATTCCTTTCCAATGCGAGACCTTGAGCATCACATTGTTACCTACGTTAAACTCAATCGGTTGTCGCCGCTTATCAGCATACGACTTTTGTCTGTCTTGAGCAGTTTTCATCCTAGCCTTAATCTGATCGAACTTTGAAGAAGTTTCTTGCACAACTTCTAAACTTCCCATATCTTTCTGACCGATCTCTCCCCAACATACGGGAGTCCTACATCGCCTTCCATAAAGCATCTCAAATGGTGGCATACCAATACTTGAATGGTAACTGTTGTTATAGGAGAACTCTGCCAGATGCAGATGATCATCCTAACTTCCACCAAAATCTAAACACATGCACGTAGCATATCCTCAAAGGTTTGGATCGTCCTTTCAGACTGCCCATCTGTTTAAAGATGATACGTCGTACTGATGTTTGATCTCGTTCCCATAGCTTCATGGAACTTCTTCCAAAACCTAGAAGTAAACCGTGTATCTCTATCTGACACGATCGATAACGGTACTCCATGCTTAGTTACAACCTCTTTTATGAACAAGCTTGTTAACATTTCTGACGAGATAGCCTCTCGTATGGGCAGAAAGTGATCACTCTTGGTCAAACGGTCCACAATCACCCAGATGGTATCATGTTGCTTAGCTGTACGAGGTAGCTTAGTTATGAAATCCATGGTGATGTGTTCCCATTTCCATTCAGGTATCTCAAGCGGATTTTTCCATAAGGCTTCTGATGTTCGGCTTTGACTTGTAAACAAGTTAAACACTTGTTGACATAACCTACTACATCATTCTTCATTCCTGGCCACCAGTAATCTCTTTTCAAATCTTGGTACATCTTCGTAGCTCCAGGATGAATCGAGTATCTTGACTTATAAGCTTCATCTAGGATTCGACCTCTAAGATCCACATGGTGTGGGATCCACATGAGGTCAAACCTAGTCTTCACACCATGAGTGTTTTCCATCAACTCATCTTGTTGGCCGTAAACTCTCTCCTTCTTCTCTAACCCTTCATCTACTAACACCTCTAACTGCACTTTGATGATTTCTTCAAAAATACTTGTGTTCATAATTAGCTGGTATGACTTTACTGTTACAATGACTTCCTCATTCTTACGACTTAGCGCATCTGCGACCACGTTAGCTTTACCAGGGTAGTACTCTATATCACAGTCGTAGTCTTTTATCAGCTCTAACCACCTTCTCTGTCTCATGTTCAGCTCTTTCTATTCAAAGAAAAATTTTAAGCTCTTATAGTCGGTGTAAATGGTACACTTTTTGCCATACAGATAATGTCTCCAAATCTTAAGAGCATGTACTACTGCCGCTAGCTCTAAGTCATGCGTCGGATAAGTACTTTCGTGAATTTTCAACTGTTTAGACGCATAGGCTATTACTTTTCCTCGTTGCATCAACACGCAACCTAACCCACAATGCGAAGCATCGGTACAAACAACTAGGTCCTCGTCACCATCGGGTAAAGCAAGGACTGGAGCTTGCGTGAGTCTCTTCTTTAACTCCTGAAAAACTTCTTCTTGAAATTTACCCCAACTGAATACTATCGACTTTCGGGTCATACCGGTCAACGGTGCGGCTATCTTGGAGAAACCTTCGATGAATCTCCTTTAGTAGCCAGCTAACCCCAAGAAGCTTCGTATATCAGTCGGATTCTGCGGAGTCTTCCAATTTTTTATCGCTTCAATCTTAGCTGGGTACACGGTAATCCCTTCAGGATTAATCACGTGACCTAAGAATTGCACTTCTCGTAACCAGAATGCACATTTTGAAAACTTATCGTACAACTTATCTTTCTTCAGAGTCTCCAATACCTTTCTCAGATGCTCAACATGATCATACTCGCTTCTGGAATAAATCAATATATCGTCGATGAAGACAATAACTGAGTTATCCAACATTGGCCGACACACTCTATTCATCATGCCCATAAATGCTACGGAAGCATTCATTAGACCGAATGACATTACGAGGAACTCGTAGTTTCCATACCGCGTCCGAAACGCTGTCTTAGGGATGTCTGCCTCTTTTACCTTCAACTGATGATAGCCTGATCTGAGATCTATCCGTGAGAACCAACAGGAACCTTCTAGTTGGTCAAACAGATCATCAATCCTTGGCAAAGGATATCTATTCTTTACCGTAAGCTTGTTCAACTCGCGATAGTCTATAACATTTGTTTATATAAAATTTTGTATTTCTTTAATTATAAAGAAATCTTATTTTATTATTTTTGATTTGATCAAGGTCTAGGCTATACCCCTGACTAGGATCTAAGCCTTGAGATAAGAATATTTTATTTGGACAGAACCTCTACCTTGCTTCGCTTATTATATTCTAGATTCTCGGGCAACACTTCGATGCTTGCATGTACTTTTGAAAATCTTGATCAACAATCTCCTCAGCACGAAAATCGAGGCAACGTTCGGGAGTCGCCAGGTCGTGCACGTACTTCGAGGCGGAATGTCGGGTCATCTCGGGTCGACACGGTTTACGAGATCATCACACGTTTCGAGGTCGGAACGCAAAACGAGGTGCGCCGGTCGTCGGTTTGTCGGTACGAACTTCGAGGTGTCGTTGGTATATGGTACGGATTACGAGGTTATAGTTTTTGGGTCGGTGGCACGGAAACCGAGGTAGAGAGAGAAAGTTTCTAGAGAGAGAGGGGTGATTTGGTGTGAGAATGAAGGTGTCATGGCCTTCCTATTTATAGCTGAAAAGTGGTCCCATCACGATACGCGATGGAACCTTTCCTTCTGGTCATCGCGTATCGCGATAACACGCGTTACTCAGAGAGTGCCACATGTCGCCACGTGTCGGACACGTGTCACTGTCTTAACCACCCCCCCTGCCACGTGTTGACACGTGGCCTGCCACGTGTCGCGTCGTATGCCACGTGTCACCTCCGGGTGACACGTGTTGATGTGTCATCAAGGACCATCGCGTATCGCGATGGCCTCTTTGGCTATGCCCATCGCGTATCGCGATGGGTCAATAAATCAGGATTTTTATTTTTATTTTTAAACCCCTTTAGTTTTACTAACTTGCCATTTTTGGATCTAACTTTTGGGGATGTTACAATTATTGATTCCAATTCTGGGGTGGGCTCTAATATATTTCCCGATAAGTCTTTATACCCTAAGCAGTTCCCCATTTGATCATATGCAAATTGCTATGGAGGAGGTTTTGCCACAAGTGATTCCCATGGAGCTTTCCGTGCTTCGGTTTCTATCCTCCTTCTCTCATAAGCATCATGTACCCAGTGATCTCCGCCACACACTTTGCACCATGGCGTTCCAACGTGTCGTCCGAACA
The DNA here is from genome assembly GCF_021521415.1 of Bidens hawaiensis. Taxonomy (NCBI): domain Eukaryota; kingdom Viridiplantae; phylum Streptophyta; class Magnoliopsida; order Asterales; family Asteraceae; genus Bidens; species Bidens hawaiensis. Next base: position 116,117 of record NW_027494930.1, read on the forward strand.
TATTTCCTGTAAATAGCACTCAAAAGAAAAGGATAAGGGCACCAGATAAAAAAATAGAATAAAATACTTAGAATGAAATTAAACTAAAACTAAACTAATTAAAATAACTAATCATATCTAAATATACGAAAATACAATAGGTAACTCCTAACTCGGGTCGTTCTTAATACGCCTCAAACCGTGTCCCCGGCAACGGCGCCAAAAACTTGATGCGTGTTTAATGAATGCCCTTTTTAAATAGCTCACAACTAAGCTTTAACTTTATAAACGAAAATCCTAATGAATCCACACACAACCGGCAAGTGTACCGATCACTAATAGTATAGACCTAAGGAAGTCCGAGTGTCGAACACAAGGACACGTGAAAACGTACTTAATACTTAACCCTAACCAAGACTCACCTAAGAATAATATTTTTTAATTGATTTTTAGTTATTAACTATTAACCTAAATTACTTTAATTAACTTAAAAGACTTAACTTAAGAAAACTAGACGAAACTTTGAGAATGAGACTTATCAATAGAGAAAACGTCTACCTAGGTAAGAATCCTATTGAAGGTATAATAAGCTAATGAATTGTAGAATCTCACGACACCGGTTCCTAAGGATGACACAACTAAGGTTCACTCAAGAAAGCTAGATCACCTCTCGGTCTCACTAACAAACCCTAACCTACCCTTAATTGATTTTAAGAACAAAACCGGGTAACGACTTGTTAAAGTGCTCTAATGCCGACTCTCCTCTCGGTCTCACCGACACACTACCCTAATGGAGACGAATACTACGCAACCAAGGTTAGAGGAACAATTTAGTTTAACTTAAACTAGGTCAACTAATCGCTCACAAACCTAAACCCGACAAGAACCGAACCCGCTCTCGCGCGATCCTAATCCTAACAAGTAAAAGCTATGAGACGACCCTACTTTCTCTCACCCCTCGGTCTTTAAGAAGGTGCCTACCCGCTGAGTTTAACTAATTAATATACCCGCTTAAACCCTACGGTTGATCACCCCACAAACAATCTCTAAACACAACGTAAAGAGTTCAAACAAGCTAAAATTAACCAAAACCGATTCAATCAATCAAAGCAAGAGGTAATTAAGTATAATTAATTAAAACACAGCCAATAAACACAACCTAATTCAATGTTAAACTAAACTTTTCATTAACAATTCAATTCATGATCATCAACAATCCAATTTACTCATTAAAACCTAACAATATTCATCTAACCTAGGTAGAACTAACTACTTTAGCCTAGCATTAGTTTTGGACAGCATCATATATTCAAGTTAAACATCATAAAAATCAATATAAACATAAGTAAACTCATTCAAGATTCAATAATAATCAAACACAAGTCAATCTTCAAGTTACTTGCAAAACAATCCAAAGTAAAAGATCAAATCAACTAGTTAACAATCTTGAACAAGAACACAAAGTTTATGAGTGATTACTTAATATTAGAGCTGCGTTTATGGTTGATGAATGTCCCTAGATGTTGTACCAAGTCTTCCTTAAGCTTCTTCTTCTTCTACTAGCCACCACCTAGCCGCCACTAATTTCTTTCTTTATTCCCTTGCTGAATCCGATCGGAATTGATGGCAGAAGTTACGGTCTCTTTTTTATTTCTTCATATAATATGCATGTAAGGCTTCTAACATGTGATCTTGGGTCGGGCCTTGACTTGTAGTATTCAAAGTTGATCAAATAAGCCCCTGGAGTCTTCAAATTTGACACTTTTTCTTCCTTAAAACTCAAAACCTACAAGTAATCATCCATCTTTGTAAAATCAAGCAAAAACAAGCTATAACTCTTAATAATTAAACTAAAAAGCAATTAAAACATGATAAAACGATAAGGAAAGTAAGTGTGTTTTACAACACATCACCAACACCGCCGCCCCGGGATACCGTATGAGCCGTTTGGATCTAAATCTAGCTTATTTCGGGTGTTTAATCAACCCAAAACGAGCTTAAGGGCCACCTTAGCTCATATCTGGACACCCCTAAGCTACTCAGACCATAAACGATCAAACCCCGACCAACCATGGTGGTTAACGGTGGCTGACGATGCCGGAATCGGAAAAAAACCTCAAAAACGCGTAATAAAGAGCTGGACTGAACTTATACGCCGTATAAGTTCAGGCAGCGTATAAGTTCAGGTAGTGTGTAAGTCAATTGTGTATGTATGTTACGTATAAGTCAAGAATCGTGTAAGTCAAGCAGCAGCGTGTGTGTATGTTCAGTATAAGCCACAGCGTATACGTATACACGTAGCGTGTATGTATGTAGACGTATATGTTTAACTTATGCGATGGATGACTTATACGCCCAAAAGGAACTTATACGCCATATTCAACTTATACGCCATATTCAACTTATACGCTAGTGGAACTTATACGCCAGATTCAACTCATACGCCAGATTCAACTTATACGCCAATAGAAAACTTATACGGACTTGATATAATTTTATAAAATAAACGAAGATAAACAACGTATGCGTATGAAAGGTAACGTTTAAAATGAGGATTTGATTTGAGTAAATAATTGAATTTCGGTTTTTTTGTTGAGGTTTTTAGTAAAGACTTATTAATGAAATAAAAATTTTCGAAGCTGACCTGCCAGCTTAACCCCAGCCAGGGGCTCTGCCCCTCGGACCCCGTTAGGGGCTGCCGCCCCTAAAACCCCTCTGTCAGGGGCGCTGCCCCCGGAACTCCATAGCTAGGGTTTCCATAACCTAGAAATATGATATAAGGCTAGTTAATTGATACATGTAATTGTTATACAGTTAGCTGCGCCTAGTTAACGAAAGGAGTTACCATTTACTCTGAAAGAAATCGGACCTAGGTGAGTTTCTAGCCCATTTCATTGTTATGTTTCCGGGGTTGTGTGCATACTCAATTTGATTAGTTAATACACTTACTGGTAAGTGTATGTCTTATATGATTTATGTGATAGTGATTGAGGTTATGAATGAATGCTTGTCGGTACGTGAATGATCTTCGGATGTTGCACGTATCGCCAGGAAAGGTGAGTTTTATATAAGATGCATGAATGATATGTGAATGATTAAGATTATGTATGAAAGTATATAATAAAATGTGTAAAGAAGTGTATGTATGGTTGTATGGAAAGAAGGGACCAGACCCTACTAATATCTGAGATAGAAGGGATGATGGTCGGGTATTTTGTATATATATTAGTGTATTAATTATGTAGTTTTATTGAATATATTGTTAGAACTTTGGTACTTCATACGTGCTTTTGTATTTCAGGTCATTGATCATTAAAGATGCTAAATTGGAGGCTTGTACGAGCATGGAATGATATCTCGGGAAGACCAAAGCATGATTTGATGTCTTGGGAAGTGTTACAAGGATTCGGGAAGAGTATGGATGAGAAATCATAAGCCGATGCTAAAACTGAACAAGATGGGTTGACAAAATGCGACCTTGAAGTAAAATGAGAGACCCTAATAATATCTAAGACAGAAGGGACCAGACCCTAAAAATATCTGAGATAGAAGGGACCAGGCCCTGATAATATCTGAGATGGTAAAGATAGTTATGCATGTAATACAAAAGTACGAGGGTATGTAAGTATGGAAGTATGAAAGAATGTATGTGCGAATAAATGTGTGTACAAATGAAAGGTAAACAGGTAAAGTATATAATATGTATCTTCAGAAGCGTATATGAAAGTAAGTGTATGTATTGTATGTTACCTGATTAACTAGAACTCACTCAGCGTAGTTGACTTTTAGTATGCGCACAGGTATATAGATTGAAGCAGTTAGCTTGAGGGAGACATATAGCATGATCTGAAGAGGCTAGCATCTAAAGAAGGAATTGTCATAATGTCTTTAATAAGCTATCTTATGTTATGTTTTTTTAAGACAAGTTTCGAATATTTTGTAATGAATGGTTGACCTTAATTATAATTTCCGCGAAAGTTTTGCTTTTTTCATATTATATTGTATTAACTGACTGATGTTTTACTCACTCAACCTTGTGTTGACAAATCTACTTTATTTTATACGCATACGCAGGTTTTGTTTGAACTGTTTGCCAGTTGTTGAAGAACTTATGGATGATTTATGCTAGAAGAAATATATCAAGATTTAAATTTAATTTGAATTTGAACCATTATATTGTTGTTTTTATTTCAAGATTATAAATTTTGTTTATTTGATCTATTTGGATATTTGATTTAATTTAAAAGATATTATCACTTTTAAATATTGCATAATAGTACCTTGAGAGCTGTGAACAATCAGTTCGCGCCCCAGCTTTCTGCCTTATGTTGGAGTGTGGCAATACGCCCATCACCACCCTCCTTTTTGAATTTAATGTAGCTTATCCTCGTGTATAATTAAATATGACAAAATAGCAAAAGACGTCCTTTAGCAAAAGAAATGGCAGAAAACATCCTTTACGTTTAAAAACTATATCACATTATGTCCTTTGGCCCAAACTCCGTTAACTTTTTCTCGTTAAATTTGGTAATGTGCAAGGCACATGAGGGTTAATTCTTCTATTACTTTTAAAGGACTATTTGTGTAGATAAATTAAACTTTGAGTCAAAATGAAAATATTTAATGATAAATTTTCTTCATCTCTCGTTATAACCTGCATCTTCACCATCTCCTTCTTTACACACCATATCAACACCATCAGCAATCACTACCACCATTTCCGGCCACCATATATACTTGTAACCACTCACTTTCCAAAACTAATAACGCTATCGTTCACCACCACACTTTCACCATCACCGCCCTCACTTGCCACCCACTCCACCCACTGACATCCACCATAAGTAACCACCACCATTGTTGGATCTGTAACTCGACCCGAGAACCCAAATCCACCAAACCACAAAACCTAACTAACCTTCAACAACTATTCAACATAACCGGAGAAATAGTTATCGATGTATAACACCAATGTATGAACCTGATTTATAAACCTTAACTAGTGAATTCAGTTCGTCGGTAAACAAGAACATTATTGATCCAAAATCAAGTTGTACGACCTAGAATGAATCCGTATCTGAACAGAAAGAAATATATAATGGTATCGATCGATTTGAACTTCGGGTTAGGGTTCCGGCAGGGACTGAACTTGGGGTTGGGATTTCGATGGAAGGAAAGGGTTGGTGGCGGCGGCGGATAGAAAGGGGAGAGGCATGTGGAAGCAGTAGGTAAGTAGGTGGTTGTATGGTGGTGTGTCTGGTTGTGGTATGTAACATCCCAAATTTCTATAATAATATTTTAATATATTATTTGTTTTAACGGAAGAGAATTTATCCGAGTTAGTAGATAATAAATAGAGAGATAAGTAGGCTAAATAATGGAATTGATCATGGACTAAAAAGGAAAGATGGGTCTTGGGTCCATGGGCTTAAGGGAGTATAAATACCCCTTAAACCCTAAATCTTTCCATTTTCATCCATAATATCCATCTTATTCTCTCTCTAAACCTAAAACCCACACGCAAACTTACCATAATCGGCCGCAAGAGAAAGAGGAGGAACCCAAGACCGAAATCAAACCTTTGTTGATAAATCTTAGATATTCAAGCTAGATACACGGTTCAAGTCCATAATCAAACTAGCCGCAACCTACCAAACGTCTAAAGGTATGTTTCCTATGATTAAAGGTTACATTTTTATGAACCATTTGCCATGAAACTTGACCCTAGAGTAGATTGGAGCTAGATGTCTCATAAAAATACAAACTTGATGATTAAAACGGACTTAATGGTCATATGGTTGTAAACGGTTCATAAAGGAACCCTAGATCTAGCCTAGAACGTTTAAAGGTCCAAGATTTAGGCCTAAAACGGGTGAGATCTAGATGATAGTAAAGTGACGGGGATGCAACGATTATGAATGATGATAGTAGGATAAAAGTTCATGATTTGAACCTTAGATCAATAACTAAGCAAAGTAGAAATCATAAAAATGGAATAATGAGCTGGACTGGAGGATTTCGGCCACCCTATGGAGTTCTCGGCAAGGATTGAGAATCCTTGGTCAAACCTTATGGTTCTCGGCCATGTGGTTTTCGGCCATGGTGTTCTCGGTCTACATGGTTCTCGGCCATGTGGTTTTCGGCCATGGTGTTCTCGGTCAACCCAAGATCTCGGTCAAAAAGGAGTTCTCGGCCAAGAGTTCTCGGCCGAGTCTTCTGTGGTGTTTTGGGCTGAATCCAGTTGGCCAGATGGACAGTTGGGACTGAATAGAGGACAGTTGGGTCGGAAACAACTAAGCCTACACATGCCAAGCCCATATTTAATTTTAGCAACTAACTCATTATCCTAAGTATAACAAACAAGCCCAATTTAGAAAAAGGTGAAAGTTAACTAAAATACCAACTTAAATAATTGTTCGGTTAATTAACAAAGATATATATTTAACAGTTAGCCGTGCTCAGCTAAGGAAAGGGATAACAATTAACGGCGAACGCAACAGGATCCAGGTGAGTTTCTAGCCCCATTTTCCTTGTTACGTTTTCGGGGCTGTGTGCATACTCGATGTGATAGTTAATACACTTACCTTAAATGGTAAGTGTATGCCATGTATGATTTATGTGATAGATATTATGTTATGATTGTGAATGAAAGCTTGTCGATACGTGAACGATGTTCGGATATTGCACGTATTGACAAGGGAGGTATGTATATGAAAGATGAATGTGTATGGTATAAATATATTAACGATATATGAGTATGTAATAATGACTAAAGAAAGTATATGTATGAGTATGTAAAGATAGTATGAACGAAGAAGAAGAAAGAGGGATCAGACCCTAATAATATATGAGATAGAGAAGACGGGATCAGACCCTTATAATATCTGAGATAGAGAAGTAAAAGGGGATCAGACCCTAATAATATCTAAGATAGACAAGAAAGGGATCAGACCCTAAATAATATCTGAGATAGACAAAGGAAAGAAGGATCATACCCTAATAATATCTGAGATAGAAAAGGAAGGGATCAGACCCTAATAATATCTGAGATAGAATGGACAGTAAATATAAAGTATGAACGTAATAAAGTATGTACGTATGTATGAAATAAAAGTAAATTAGTAAAGTAATTATTATGTATCTTCGGATGCACAATTTTTGGTAAGTAAGTGTATTGTATGATGTATGATTAACTAGAACTCACTCAGCGTAGCTGACTTTTAGTATGCACGCAGGTGAGTAGGATGCGTCAGCTAGCGTGAGCAGGACACATGGCAGAAGAATAAAAGCCTGGCATCTGAAAATCTGCTATGTTTTATAAGTTATATTTTGAATTTGGAAAGACAAAGTGAATGTTTTAAGACAGGTTATAAATTTGTTATGTGATGTTTTATGAAAGATTTATATTCCACGAAAAGTTATAATTAACTCTGATATTTAGAACTGTGTTTATGAGTAAATCCAACACCAAAGTAGGGCTACCGGTAACGGGGCCTTACAAGTTGGTATCAGAGGAAAGTTCTAGAGATTTAAGCATCCTACATGCTTAAACTCGAACATAGAATGTGATTTAAGTAAGAAAAGAAAGAAGATGCCAGTTCAAGAATATCATGTGTCGCTCAAGCAAGCTCAGTAAAGGTAAAGTATGTGATTGAATAATGTATGTTAACATTAGAGATAGGATTAATTGATTGTTTTGATTGACTAACTGTTTAAGTAGAACCAGCACAAATAGACTCATAAAGAGAAGTGTATAGGATGCGGAAAGTAATGTGATCAGCTAATCACAGCTGGCCACTGTTATTACCTGTTAGCCTTATTATCCTTGTACTAAACAGTTCCTTGAGTGATGACGTTTGTGTTTTCCCTTTTTAGAATACGATGGCTGGAACGGGAGGAAATGTGGGAGCGGAAGGTCGCACTGGACGACGTGGCAGGCCTCGTCGTGCCCAGCAACCTTCGGTTGAGACAGCTTCCAATACCGGAGATGAAGGGAGTGCAGCTAGAGGAGGTCCGAACAACAACGAAGGGTTGCAACTGGATCCCGTGATTCAAGTAGCTATTGTCCAAGCTGTAGCCACTGTTGTGAAGAATATTACTCCTGGAGGGTCTGCTGGAAGTCGGGAAAGAACTGCTGGAGGGGCAGGGGTGATGGTGAGAGAAATGAGGAAGAAGAGAGGGAGGCCTCGAGTGGAGTTAGGTCTGTGAAAGCTGGTGACAGGAAAGGAGGCCGAGGTGGGTGCAACTATAAGTCCTTCAAAGGATGTGACCTGCCGAAGCTGACTGGATTGGGAGATGCAATCGCTACTCTTCAGTGGATAACCGCTATGGATAAAATTATCCGCATTAGCGAGTGTCGTCCCGATCAAGCTGTCGGTTATGCCACTCAATAATTTGAAGAGGAGGCGATGTATTGGTGGGAAAGTGTGGAGCAGAGGAAGACTCGGGAGGAGATTAAGGCCATGAAGTGGGAGGATCTGAAGGAAATGGTTACGAAGAAATTCTGTGCTGACGCCGAAGTTGAGAGGGCGGAGATGAAGTTCCTAAACTTGAAGGCTGGGACGATGACTCATCGTGAGTATACCACCGAGTTCAACCGAATGTCTAGGTTGGTACCCGATATGGTTAACACTGAGGCTAAGAGGATCAAGTGTTATGTGAGGGGACTGCCACAGAAAGTCCGCACGCTAGTCAGGACGAGTAAACATGCTACCCTTGACTCTGTTGTCGATCTCGCAGAGATGGTTTATGCAGTCCTGGCTGCGGATGATGTTGTGATGGAAGAAGAAAGGAAAGATAAGAAGTGGGTCAATGTCAAACGACCTGGCACTCAGTTGTGGAATCCCAAGGATAAGAAGCAGAAAGTGTGGGAGAAAAGATCGTGCAAGACATGTGGAAAGATGCACGGGGGTTAGTGTAAGTGGGGTAAGGGATCGGAGGTTTGTCATAAGTGTGGTAAGGCTCATGATGGGGAATGCAGGCTGGGATCGAATGCATGTTATAAGTGTGGAAAGTTAGGGCATTATGCTCCCGATTGTACTGCAAAATCCACATGTTACAAGTGCGGTAAGCCAGGACATTTTGCTAAGGAATGCACTGATGGTGGTGCTGGAGGGAGTGGGAAGAATGATACTGATCAGACTAGGCCAAGGACCAGAGCCTACATGTTAACCCAGGAGCAAGCCAAGCAGATTCCAGATATCGTCACAGGTACGTTTCTAGTAAGTGGCATTTCCGCTTCTGTATTATTTGATTCGGGTGCGAACAAAAGTTTCGTAGCTACGTCCTTTAGTAAATTAGCTAAAAAGAAATGTTGCCGAGTTCCTGAAACTATTATAGTAGAAACCGCTAGTGACACTTCGGTTAAAATAATGAGATTGGTTAAGGACTGTAAGATAGAGTTAGAGGGACATGAATTCCCTATTACATTGTACGTTATGACCTTAGGAGGGTTCGATGTGGTCTTGGGAATGGATTGGCTGTCTGAGTATGAAGCTCAGATCGTGTGTAAGAGTAGGATGATAAGGTTAAAGTCTTTAGATGGTAGTGTAGTGACGGTTTATGGTGATAAGGAAAGTCCTGGGCTTAATGTCATTTCGATGATAAAAGCCGAGGGTTTGTTAAGGCGAGGGTGCGGTGCCTACCTGGCGTATGTTGTCAACGCTACGGCCGAGACGAAAGATATGAAAGATGTTCCTATTGTGTGCGACTACCCAGAAGTATTTCCAGAGGATCTTCCGGGGTTGCCACCGGAGCGAGAGATAGATTTCCAGATAGATTTAGTACCAGGAGCCCAACCCATCACGAAAGCACCTTACCGTTTAGCGTCGTCCGAGATGAAAGAACTGATGTCCCAACTGCAAGAACTCCTCGACAAGGGTTTCATTAGACCAAGTGTTTCCCCGTGGGGCGCACCCGTATTATTCGTGAAGAAGAAGGATGGAAGTATGAGAATGTGCATAGACTATCGCGAGTTGAACAAACTTACGGTGAAGAATAGATATCCTTTGCCAAGGATTGATGATCTGTTTGACCAACTCCAAGGTTCAATTGGTTCTCACGAATAGATCTCGGATCAGGCTATCATCAGCTGAAGGTGAAAGAGGCAGACATCCCTAAGACAGCGTTCCGAACGCGGTATGGACACTACGAGTTCCTCGTGATGTCATTCGGACTAATAAATGCTCCCGCTGCATTTATGGACATGATGAATAGGGTGTGTCGGCCAATGTTGGATAAGTCAGTTATTGTCTTCATCGAAGATATATTGATCTATTCAAAGAGCGAAGCTGATCATGTTGAGCATTTGAAAGAGGTGTTAGAGACTCTGAAGAGAGAGAAGTTGTGCGCTAAGTTTTCAAAATGCGCGTTCTGGTTGCGAGAAGTGCAATTTCTAGGTCACGTGATAAACCCTGAAGGAATTATGGTGGACGCAGCTAAGATTGAAGCGATAACCAACTGGAAGACTCCACAGAATCCGACTGATATACGAAGCTTCCGAGGGTTAGCTGGCTACTATAGGAGATACATCGAAGGTTTCTCCAAGATAGCCGCACCGTTGACCGGTATGACCCGAAAGTCGATAGTATTCAGTTGGGGAAAGTTTCAAGAAGAAGCTTTTCAGGAATTAAAGAAGAGACTCACGCAAGCTCCAATCCTTGCCTTACCCGATGGGAACGAGGATTTGTTGTTTGTACTGATGCTTCGCATCGTGGGTTAGGTTGCGTGTTAATGCAACGAGGGAAGGTGATAGCTTACGCGTCTAGACAGTTGAATGTCCATGAGAGTACTTATCCGACACATGATTTAGAGCTAGCAGCAGTAGTGCATGCCTTAAAGATATGGAGGCATTACCTGTATGGTACTAAGTGTACTATCTACACCGATCACAAGAGTCTAAAGTACTTCTTCGAACAGAAGGAATTGAACATGAGACAGAGAAGATGGTTGGAGTTGATTAAGGATTACGACTGCGATATTAAGTACTATCCTGGTAAGGCTAATGTGGTCGCTGATGCGTTAAGTCGCAAGAATGAGGAAGTCCTTGCAACAGTTAAGTCATACCAGCTGATTATGAATTCAAGTCTTTTTGAAGAAATCATCAAAGTGCAGTCAGAGGTATTAGCAGATGAAGGGTTAGTGAAGAAAGAAAGAATTTACGGCCAACAAGATGAGCTGATGGAAAACACTCATGGTGTTAAGACTAGGTTCGACCGTATGTGGATTCCACGCCATGGAGATCTCAGGGGTCGAATCTTAGATGAAGCTCATAAGTCAAGATACTCGATTCATCCTGGAGCTACAAAGATGTATTATGATTTGAAGAGAGACTACTGGTGGCCAGGAATGAAGAATGATGTAATAGATTATGTCAGTAAGTGCCTAACCTGCTTGCAAGTCAATGCAGAGAACCAGAAACCTTATGGAAAGATGCAGCCTCTAGAGATACCAAAGTGGAAATGGGAACACATCACCATGGATTTCATAACCAAGCTACCTCGTACAGCTAAGCATCATGATACCATCTGGGTGATTGTGGACCGTTTAACCAAGAGTGCTCACTTTCTGCCTATACGGTAGGCTATCTCATCAGAAACATTAGCAAGCTTGTTCATAAAAGAGGTTGTATCTAAACATGGAGTACCACTATCAATCATGTCTGATAGAGATACACGATTTACTTCGAGGTTTTGGAAGAAGTTCCACGAAGCTATAGGAACGAGATTAAACATCAGTACGGCGTATCATCCTCAAACCGATGGGCAGTCTGAAAGGAAGATCCAAACCCTTGAGGATATGCTACGTGTTTGTGTTTTAGACTTTGGTGGAAGTTGGGATGATCATCTGCATCTGGCAGAGTTCTCCTATAACAACAGCTACCATTCAAGTATTGGTATGCCACCGTTTGAAATGCTCTATGGTAGACGATGTAGAACTCCCGTAAGTTGGGGAGATATTGGTCAGAAGGAAATGGGAAGTTTAGAAGTTGTCCAAGATACATCTTCAAATGACGTCTATTAAAAACACGTTTAAACATAATTGACGTCTTTTGCTATTTTGTCATTAAATATTATTGTAATTAGTATCCAAAATTACAAAACAGAAAAATAAATCATGTACATGAACAACAAGTGAAGAAATTAGTAGATGGCGCAGCACATTGTGTCGTAGGCTTCTAGTATAATGTATATCCATTTTGTATAGTAGGTTTCAAATGTAAATAAATATAAGCAAATCATTATTGTACATTCTACAAGTGCAAACTTATGGATTGTAGAGTTGCCTTATCAAAGTTTAGAAATAACAATGTAAATTATTTTAAATTTTAAAGGTGTTATTTCAACATTTCTTTCTTAATAAATAAATAAAAAAACAGAAAACTAGATTCCCTAAGCGGAGAACCTCCACCCCAACAATCAAACATTCTAAACACCACATTAGGGTTGTCATAACATGTCGGACACGACACGATATGACATGATGACCTTTTGTGCTAAACATGAACAGACACGATAACTAATCGTGTCACTTTTTTCAAACACGAACATGAATCTGTTTAATAACATGTTAACATGTTAAGACCTGTTAAGGGACATGTATAAAGACACAATGAATAATACATGTGTAACGAAACCAAAATTTTCAAAACGAGCATAAAAGTCTTAATTAGTAGATAATTCATAACATATTTGAAACAAAACACCACAAATCCATAACATACTAGAACCAAAATACGACAAATACATAACATACTTGAAACAAAAAACCATATAAGCAAATCACAACATATATAAAGAAGATATAATACCGGGTTCTGGCGGGCATTAGTGACATGTCTTTTGTAAGTATGAATTTTGGTTTAAGAATTTAAGAATATATATAAAATAAAATCTACACATATTACTATCAGGTTAACTGGTTTTTAACTTGTTAGAACACGTATTTAAACGTGTCTTAAACATGTCGACATGTTTAAAACACAAAACTTGTTAAGCTGAAACCCAAACATGTTTACCCGTGTCATGTCGTGCTAATAGATCGGTGTCATAAATTGACAACCCAACATCACACCACTAGCATTTGTCAATTGTCATTTAATTTGTTGGTTGAATTAGTGAATAGTCATTTGTGATTGTGTATATATTAAATTACTGTTGGGAAAAAAGGTTAGTGAGTACTGTGTGGCATTCACAGGTTGGTATATCAAATGGGGTGTCATAATATTTAGTTTGATGATTGGATTTAATTTTGTGACAAAATCCTAACTTATTGTTTTGAAATCAAAATTGCGATAGAAAGAAACTGTGATTCCTTTTATTTCATTCTTTTAAATTTAACAATACCGCACGTTTTTGGACCATGTTTTGTTTGCGGCCGATTGCTAATTTGTATGACCATATATATTTTGTAACATAAATGTTAATCTGTTATGATCCGGGTCGTTTTCAACAGTGGTGTAGCTTTGTTGGGGCCAGGGGTGGCCCCGGCCCCTTCCGTTTTTTCACTCGGTTGTGTATATTTATCCATTTTCGGCCGAAAATCATTATAGACAGTGTAAATATACTCGTTTCCGACCGAAATTTTGAGCCCGACACCCTCTGTTTTTCGCTCGTTAGTGTAAATTTATCCTTTTTCGGCCGAAATTATTTATACATAGTGTAAATTTACCCGTTTCCGACGAAATTTTGAGCCCGGCCCCTCCGTTTATTCACTCGGTAGCGTATATTTATCCTTTTCCGGCCGAAAATTTTTATACATAGTGTAAATTTACCCGTTTCCGACCAAATTTTTAGTCCGCCCCTCTAGTTTATGAATTTTTTTTATACATATTAACTCTGGCCCCCTCGACGTATATGTCCAAGCTTCGCCACTATTTTTCAATAGCTTCTGTCACCACCATTTTCCTTCGGTTTAATCCAGTCACTATATTCCAATCATTCTTGTCGGTCACAATTCTTAATTCTCAGCAGTTTTACCGTTTTTGTAATACTGTAATATATCTTTTAAGATACATGCTTACACATTTAAAAAAAATACGAAATAGAAATAAAGCACCACAATTTATTAGAACATATCACCATGAATACAAATTTAGGTAAAAAAAATGCTTTTCTAAATGATACAAAACTACAAAAGTTTTAAAAGTATTAAATGTGGAGAAAGATCTTTAAAAGCTCTAGTGGTATGATTTTCAAAGTTTTTAACTTCCTTTGTCTCGACATTTATGTGAAAGTTGAAGTATGATTCGTTACTAAATACCATCACCATGCTTTAAAATTTGGTTTAGCTTTTGAAATTTAGCTCCAATACCATGTGTTATGTCTAGATAGCCACATTATTAATTGTTTTTATCATTTGTTTCTTTAGTATGTCATCTATAGTTTCCAGACACACATAAGTGGTGAAACTACAACTTGTTAATATTGATAAGAAGGCAACAATAAAATTCTCGTCTTTGTCGGATACAACTATGAAGTCAAACTCATATCGAAATGAAATAACGAATTCTGATGACGGGCCTTTGGTTCTATGCATTTGTTTTGTTTCTTTATACGCTTTGTTTTCTGGATATTTAAGTTCATACTTATAAGACATTTAAAATGGTTATAGAGGCATAAACCTGTTTAACATGATAAGTGACTTAAAACCATACCAAAAATGGTTACTTTTGTAACTTTGACTCGTAACTTTGTCACCAGGGCCGTGGTCAGCGAAACCAAGTAAGGACTTTAGGCTCACACTTAATTAAGACATTCAATTTTCAAATATGAAAAACAAAAACAAAAAATAAAAAAATATATTAAATATTGAACCGGCCCTGTGTGACACATAGGAGAAGGAGAAGGGATCTTCTATGGAACCCAAACTCTATGAAAGATGTATGGAGCATTTAGACTTGTACATTGATCCAAAACCTAATTTCAGACTCTTTTACATTTAATATGCCAGCTTTAGGGAAAGATGAATGGAAAAGTGGCGGAAGCAAAAGTTTCCCCATACCACCAGCCTATGATAAAAGCAATATGGAGACCACAATACGCGTGGGCGTGTCACTCTTCTATTGACTTTTTAATTATTACCTAAGCATAAGAACAACAAGGTTAGTTCACTTTTTAGCACAACCCTGAAAACATGTCGTGCATAAACAAAATCGTGACTAACTCCATCTTCTTCTAGACGGATAAACCAATAGCATGGATCCGATCTTATTATGTATTACAATGAAAATTTGATTCGATCCATATGAAATGAATTTCATACTTGTATTCGATATTAATAAAAATAAGCATGTAGATGGATACCCGCGTGATGTGAATGTTTTGTTTGTTTAAGGCACACCATAAACCCATAACTCCATAAGCATTCACACCACCAATCAATAAATATGTGTTTAGAATATAATTCACCTAGCTCCATTATTTTTTTAATTAAATTTAATTAAGCAAGTCACATAAATAAAAAAATCAATTAAATACAAACAAGCAATAGTAGGGGGTTCAAACCTCACTTTACAAGTGAGAGGTAAGGGGTTCAAACCTCACTATCATCAATTTATATGGGAGATATGAGGGATGATCCTGGTTTGCCAGGGTTCGAGTCCTGATCTCACTCGGTTTTATTGGCTCCTCGCTGTTGTGCCATTTGGCGGCGTGGGGGTCGGTTTTTATCCGGTGAATCCCTCAATAGGTGGACCGCTAGGGGCTTCGTCCGTCCGGACTAGTGGCCAGCTCGGGCTACCTTTAGCCAATGGGGGCCGCGTACGGAGTACCCGGCGTTACTTAGTTGGTCGTTCAAAAAAAATACAAACAAGCAAAATCCTCACTTGTGGCTTAGTGGTAGGAAGATACGGATTCTCCAATGAAGTCCCATGTTCGATTCCAACTTGTGTCATTTTTGATAGATTATAGTAATGAATAATTTTAGCTAGGTCTTGCGAGATTGTCAATTCGAATCCCGAGCCCAAAACCAGGTTTTCTTCCCATCGTGTTTAACGCTAGAGAATTCTGCTCCTTTGGTGGCACAACGACTGTCAAGTGACAGTCGCCTGCATAGTTTCTTGAGTGAACAACCAAGCCAAACTCTTAAACCAGCGTGGGCGTCCGGTTAAGACACCATAGTTTAGCTAGAATAAGAAACAAGACTCTAAATTTAAAGAGTACGATGCCCTAACAAACAAGAAAGTGGTCGTTAACAATAAAATACAAGCAAGTTAGACTTCGTCTACTATCTTTACTTATTTTGTTTTATTAAGAGTTTTCAGATATTTTTTTGTTATTGCATGGACCATAAAACAAATCACATGTTTGTTTGGCGCTATAAATACACATAATATTCACACAACAGTCAAATCTCAAAACCTTAGTACTCCACATAATAATACTCACATTCTAATTGTTCCTCAATAGCATCAAACTCCCATCATGAACCCAAACAACCCTCACAACAACATCGGATCATCTCTCTCAAACCTTATACTAAACCACAAAAACAACAGCCAAAACACCATAGATTCAATCTTCTCTAACCCTGTTCAACAACCACTAGGCTCATCAGTTTACCTGAAACAAAAAGACATGCTTCAGAAGTTCTCAGAGCAACACATGGAGAAACCCGCAAATCGGTTTGATCGTGTTTCGATTTACTATAATAATCCGTACAAGAAGAAGCTTTATAGAGGAGTGAGGCAAAGGCATTGGGGTAAATGGGTGGGTGAGATAAGATTACCACAGAATAGAATGAGGGTGTGGTTGGGGACTTATGAGACGGCTGAAGCCGCGGCCTATGCGTATGATCGGGCTGCGTATAAGCTTCGAGGCGAATACGCAAAGTTGAATTTTCCGAACTTGCATGACCCGAGCCAGCTCGGGTTGTTTGGAGATATTGAGAAGGTGAATGCTTTGAAGAGTGCGGTTGATGCCAAGATTCAAGCCATTTGTGAAAAAGTGAGGAGAGAGAAAGTGAACAAAAAGAAAAAAAACAGTAGCAGTAACAATAACAGTAATAATAACGGTAACAAGAAAAACATAGAGGCAAAAAATGAATATTGTTCTTCGAGTATGTCTGACGACGGGTTTTGGAAAGGGGAGAGTTCCCAGTGTTCGGTTTCTGGTGAGTCTAAGGTGGAGGCAGGGGTGGAGACGGGTGAGTTGGAACTTGAAGGGTGTTCGTTGGCTCGTTTGCGTCGTATGATCCTGATTTAATTTGGGAGGTTTTAGCGAATTGAGATTTTTAAAGTGTGTTAGCAGATTTAGGGTGCAAGTAATTAACCAACTAGTGATCTTAATTATGAACTGATTTTGGGTATTGTTAGTGTTTTCATATTTGTAAACTATAATTCATGTTGAATGAAATTTATATTTCTGTTTATTATTTTTATTATTATGTATCTTATAGATGATGATTGATTGATGATATGCTAATAGTACAATAACTTTAAAAGCATAGATTTTTATTTTAACTTACCATATACATTGGTTCACTTTTGTTTGGAATCATCTAAATAAATGATGTAGGAACCGGATAAGAAAACAGGTTAGAAAATGTATAAGAGTGTAACTATTGATTCGTATTGAGTGCATAAAATATGGACAAAAACAACGTAACGGTCCGGATGCTTTGACTTAAGGACCGAAATGTCATTTATTGGACCCGTCTCGCCTTTATCTATCATGATTTCTCCTTAAATTTAGTCATCTTGGAGAATTACGTTGCATTTACACTATTCAAGATTACGTTGTATTTAGACGTGAATCATATTGTTCAAAGAAAAAACGTGACTCGCGAATTTTTGTTAATTGACAACTTATATGTTCAATTTCAATTTTATGATGTGATTTTCAATTCGTATAATACGAAAGTTAAGTTATTTTTTTCCTCTGAAATCTCTTCTCTTTTATATTTGGCGTGTGCTTTGTGTAACTAATCTACATATTGTCCATGTAATAACATCTATAAAACTTGTAATCCTCAAATATTAAGATATTCCTATATCTAAAATTTGTTTTGAAAATTGAAATATCCCTTAAATTTTCTTTTGAATTCGTCGTTGCGCCCGGAAGTGCCCAATCAAAAGCATAGTATCTTCTCAACCTCACTTGTACGCAATGCTTAGATGGCATGATTAAAAGTGAGAATTTCAAATCATTTACATATAAATGGTTCAAATTGTATATTTATTATTTTTAACATCACAATGGGCAAATTAAAACCTTCTATCTAAAAAGTAAACGCGGGAAAAGTCAACCCCAAGAGGTATTCTTTATGTAAAGGGATAACTACTATAATAATAATAACACCTTTTAAATCATAATTATTACTTGAGCTAGTTATCTACTGATTTTTAAAAAATGGATAGAATCATAGATCGAAAGGGTATGTTCTTCAACCCAACCTGATACGATATATTATATTAATTAACTATATCTATTATTTAGTTTCCTTATCAAATGATATGTTTGGTAAAACTAGTCGGTAGCTGTTGGCTGGAAGCTGGAAGTTGAAGGCTGGAAGCTGAAAGCTAGAAGCTGTTAGCTGTTAGCTATAGCTTTTAAATATTTAGGTGTTTGCCAGAGTAACAGAAGCTTTTAATAAAACTAGTCGGGTGCCCGCGTGGTACGGCGGAATGGGCACACAACCTAACATCAACCGCATAATCAGTGTCGGTACATGATTCACCTGATGACAGTGCATACATAACCTAAATGTAGACGTCATGGAAAAGCAGTAAGCTTGTAAATGATGTCGAAAATAAGAAACAAAGCTGAAATATATAGTAATTTTCAAATAGATAATTTTTTAAACCAACATATTTTGATATGAATCCCTTTCTGAACATGCACAGTTTTAATCTGAAATATGTTCTGACCTGGCCTCTATCGACTCAAAAGCGTACCGACACGAATCGAACTAATTTAACCATTTTTGTATCGACTCGTTCTGACCCTAATTTGGTCTTACACATGACTCAAGTTCATCTGAATCGACTCCTAATTTGGTCTTACACATGACTCGAGCTCATCTGACTCGACTTTTTACCGATCCTAACCGATAATCACGTAGTATATTAATTTTTTAAAGTTAAAGAAGTATAGCAATATCATACTCAAATTAAAGAGAATAAAATGCTCGTTTTTATGATGTAATTTGTTTAAAAAATTATTAACGTGTGAAAAAGTTATGGCTTCTAAAAAAGTCATGGGGGTAGTTAGTTTTGAATAAGGGTTGAATGTGTAACTATTATATAAATTAACAAAAATTGATATAAGTTCAAGTACCAAACTTGTAAATTCAAATGTAAAAGCTTGTAGAGCTTTTTCTCAAACGCTACCTATCGTAGCGTTTCAATTTAGAGCTTTTTCTCATCCTCTAGAAGCTTTAAGCTCCTCTTACCAAATAATACTTTTTATTAGATAGGAGCTTTTTCTAAAAGCTTGTAGCTTAAAGCCCTTAAAAAGCTCCTAAAAGCCCTTTGCCAAACACACCCTATAACTAGGTTTCTTTATTGTTTATCTTTTCCTATTTTATATGTTTTCTTTTCCTATAAATTGTAATCGATTTAAGAAGAAAAATAATAAGAAAATTGTCTCAAGTTTGGCTTCTCTTCTTCTCTCTTGTTCTTGGAACCTAACCCACTCTACGGGTCTATTGGGAGATTGACCATCTCGAATCAGTCTCTACCAATTTGGTGCTTTCATCAATCGTCCTCATGCCTCCTTCGTCGCGTTAAGACATGATCATGGCCTTGGTCGACAAAATCGATCGGCTATTGATCCAACAAGAATCAAACGCCATCCAAGCCAAGTTCCAGTTTGACTCTCTCACTATCACCATGAACCAAATAACCGCAAACCTTACCACCGCCCTCAACAAAATTTCCGGCACCTCCTCGATGATAACCTACCCAAAACCAGTCCTTACAACCCAATATCAGCTTCCACCACCAAACACCCCAATGCTAGCCCCTTCCAAAGTTGATAATGATCTATCTATACTCCAAAAACAACCTTTAATCGTTGGATCTCCTAATATAAATTCAAACATTGATGCAAAAGGTGTCATGGGCACCACTAGTTTGGGCCATGTGATAACCACGCCACCTTAGTATGTAGCTTTCAAGGAAATTGTATCATATGGAATACGTATACAAAACATATACCCATATCTTATTTACGAATTTGATGGATTGTCTTTTTCAATAACCAAATTAGATGGGCTGGCGATGAGCAAAGGTGTAGCCTTTCAATTGGAAGATGCAAATTACCAGGATGGAGACGCAACCACGAGATGCGAATGGCACCCGCTGTGGCGAGCGGTCAAGACCGCCCCGCTTAAGGTAGTCCAACCTGAATGGCGACCACCATGGAAAACGCTTTCCGTTCTTGAGGACAAGAACGTTTTGAAGGGGCGGGGAATTGATACGACATATTATATTAATTAAGTATATCTATTATTTAGTTTCCTTATCATATTATAACTAGGTTTCTTTATTGTTTATCTTTTCCTATTTTATATGTTTTCTTTTCCTATAAATTGTAATCGATTTAAGAATAAAAATAATAAGAAAATTGTCTCAAGTTTGGTTTCCCTTCTTCTCTTTTGTTTTTGGAGCCTAACCCACTCTACGGGTCTATTGGGAGATTGACCATCTCGAATTGGTCTCTATCACAACCCAACCCGTTTTGACCCGTTACTAAACACAAGACGGCCTGTCCATTTGGTGACCTTTAAGAAAAGGTTGTCTAAGGTCGAGGCAAAAGGAAAGTACAATGGATATACACAAGCATGCTTCAACCCGACGACATGTGACATACTGACATGTCCATGTGTGAAATAACACATACGTTTTGTTCTTTACACCTTTTAACATTCATAACTTCAAATCAAATGTGATGAAATCAGAGTGAGGGCATTCTACTTTGAACCTTTAGGCCCCAATAGTTTGAAGTGTAGGTATATAGTTGGACCCTTGTTAATTTATCTTTAAAATGGTGAGGTAAGTTTTGTTGTTTTAGAAATGATGTGTAATAATTTAAAACTAGAGTTATATGTGTCAAACTGTCAATATAAGAAAACCCGAAAAAAAATGAGTGAATTTTTACTTATGTAGCTAATAACCAAGATATAGATGTGTTTATAAACTCGTCTTTGGGACTGGAGTAATTGAAAGCGTGAGTGGGCTAAGTTTCCGCAACTAAGTCCATGATATTGTACTCATTTTTTTTAATATGTATGAGAAGTGGGCCGTTTTCCGTAATCATATTTGTACCCATTCTAAAGGCCCATACTTTCCTTAACATAAATGCTATAGCCCTATGAAATTCTTTTCTATAAAACAGAAGAGAACTAGTATCAATGTTTTAAAAACCGGTATTTTGCATGTACCGGTTTGGGTTAAAAATGGTACAACAGGTTAAATCGGGTTATACCGGAAAGTTCACCCGGTTGAATAATTTACCTTATAATTTCTTATAAATGTAACTTCAATCCAAAAATAACCTAAAGTAAATTATTCCATAATAAAAAAATAATCCAGAAGTTAATCCATATTAAAAAAAATAATGCAAAAACACTCGACTTCAAAAAAATAGTCCTAAAGTTTACACATTTGGATGTTAATTGTTGGGTAAAAAGTAATTTTGAAAAAATATGGGCCGCAAATATAAAAAATTTATCGGACATAAAACTGGTTTGCCGGTAGAAACCAGTATTTTAGACAAAAACCGCCGGTACGATGTTCTAATAAACCAGCCAAAAATAACGGACTCAAAATACCAGCATGTTGTATGAAATCCGGTTTAACCGGCTCAACCGGCCGGTTTAAACAGCTTTTTAAAACCCTGACTAGTATCGTACCTGTTTAGCGATCGGGTGTTTAAATACCATAAATGAGATTTGTCCTTATATTCCGAAAAATAAAAATCTGCTTTTAAGTAAAAACATGAAAAAAGGTTACAATATTACAAAAATGTGGTCTTTTTTCTCACAAACGTATACATTAATACATGTGATGTGTTCATTATATTATATTAATTAAGACTATACTTGTTTCTCGGTTTTGTAGAGGATTGGAACAACTTTTATATACACATATTTGGTGGTACAATACAAGTTGGTTATTTAAAAATAAGAAAAGCTGGCAAAAGAGTAGAAGTTAGTGAATTTGATTCGTGCAAAAAGAAAAAATCTACGTGAGAAAAGACAAAATAATGCAAGAATCAAGAACTCAAGAGAAGCAAACCGACAAAAAGACGGTCTAGAAACTTACCGTGCGGTCACTAACACTGAATTAAAGACGATGAAAAGAAAAAGAAAAAGTGGAAAGTGAGAGAGATGGAGTCAAATACAACGTATTTGCCACAAAAATCCAACCCTGCTTTCTTTTAACTTATTATTATCCCTTTAGCCAATCAAATAACTTTGTTTTAATACTATTCTAATGCAACAATCATTACACCCCTTCGTTTATTACTTTTCTCCGTTTCGTACCCTTTGTTTCTTTTTGTAGGCCACTACTTCTTCATCTCAATTACACACCCTTGTATTGCCTATAAAGGTCCCATTTAACCCTTCATTGTGATATGTATTGAAAACAAGTTTATTATAACAAATAGAAGTTATAAAGAAAACACCCATGTTAGTGTTAGGACAAGGCCGGCTCTGAAAAGACGAAAATTTTTTTGGGCCAAAGACGAACTTTTTTTAGGCTTTAAGTAAAAGAAACATTTTGTTGGGTTTAAACAATTTAATTATAAATGGACTTATTAGATTATCAAAAATAAGTTTAAAATTGTCTCAAATAAGACTAGAACCCATAACATTTTTGTTAAATGTCATACCCCTTTACCATTAGACCAAGCTAGTGGTTATGTAATTGTGTTGAAACATTGATTATACACATGTTTTTTGATAAAAATACATATAATTTTTTAAAAAAAAAAAATTCGGGCCTAGCGGGGTGTCGACTACCCTGCCATGCCTTAAAGACGGCCCTGTGTTAGGATTACATGTTATGCTCAATACCTTTTACACCAAATGATCATCCTTTGAGAATTGAGATCGGATATATATATACCACATGATTGATTCTCTTCTCATATGGTGACCACGTGAACCAGTTATTTTGTATTTTTGTTTACCTTGTTGGGATAGATGCTTGAGCGCTATAATACAAGGAAAGACTTATGGTAAGGGACACCAACACAAATCTACTCATTGATCAGTTAGTCTACTCTACTCTAATGTGTTTTAGGAAATTTGTGTTTAAACACGCATGTATTGATATGGAATTGCTCAAATTAACAAGGTTAAGATTACAAGAGAAAATATATGTGTATATAGAGAGAGAAGAATTAGGATAAACGTAACTCATTCGCTCTAAGAATGTGCTTTCTAGGCCTAAAATTCCATATGAGTCAAGCCCGCTATTCTATATATGTTTTTGTTGTACCCCCTTAGAAACCCATGTTGTGACGCGTCTGACTAGTCTATCAACAATTTAATTAATTAGTTTTTGTGGTTTATCAAGCTAAAATGATGCATTCTCCTCGGAAACTAAATAAATCTAATATTTGTGTCAACTTTTTAATTTATATATTCTAATGGATTGTACCTTATTAAACATAATTCGTAAACGCAAAAGGTTTCATACTAAAACCAACCAAGAAAATAACGATTAGTTCTTAAATTAACATGTCAAAAATCATAATCTAACTTCCACTAACACGGAGTTGATTTGCACCAAACATCATTAATAACAATCAATCATGTAATCATGTCTTCTACCTTGATATATAAGTTAGGGACCTTGATATACGTAACAACAAGACAATACGTCTTTTCTAGATATAAATGTGCAGTACCTAAAGATCAGATAGATCCATCATTTGACAAGAAAATAAGTTTGGCGCTGTCTTAGCAAAAAACCATAAACTATAAGGTTTCATGACATATCCCATTGAAACATTAAATGGAAAAAGACACTAGTAGATATTGTAATTGATTGTTAAATGCTCTTTTTGTTAGCACCAAAACTATATAACCTTAGCATACACATAGCTAATATACACGTAAAACAACTAATTAACCAACCACAACCATAAAATTTTAATGCAAATTATATAACATTATATTGAAAACAAATTATGGATTCAAAGTTTTATTTTCGACTCTCTTCTACTACTCTGGGTTACATGAAACCACCACGTACATCACTATGGTGCTTGGATCAAAATTCCAACCAACCATATAAAAGATCACCCGTGTCGGTGTACCCCCCCCCCCCCACACCCACACACACACACACACATATTGTTCAGCGTCTACCCTCCATTTATGCGTGCCGTACATGACTTTTCATCCAAATTGAACAAAAGTTACAAATAAATAAATCTTTATCACCCAAACCTTCTTTGGTGTTGCTTAGTGCAGTTACATCGTTCTCTTCAGTCAAGTGAATCCCATTGTTCTGGTCCAAAATTTCCCTATGTCTGAGAGGTCGAGCAGAATTATACGCTCTCGTTGGCCAATGTTAGAATACAAAGTAACTTTCGAAGACTGAAAGCGAGGCAATCCTAGTTCAATATTGTATAAGTAAACAACCCCTTTGCAGCTTTGCTAACGGGGCGTAACTCGTAACTATATAAATTTATACAAATTTGTCGAAGATCAAGGACTAATCAAACAATTTCATATAGTGTAAGGGCCTTAAAGACTTATACAAACTATATGATATATGTAATTTAATATCACATGAAAATGGTGAAGTGAGAGAAGGTAGATAGCTAGCTAGATAGATAGATGTGGATGAGAAACAACCAAAAACCGATCGAACCACTTGCAATCGATAACCTCAACGAATCAACCAGACAGATCAAATTCTCATCAAGAAATATATATTGTTACTCTATATATATATACCGATGGTGATGAACGGACACGATGATGCTAGTGACTCGTCATCTGACTACGGCTACATTAGGAGACATCATAAGCATGAAGTTAGAGCCAACCAGTGCACTTCATCTCTTGTTAAACACATCAAAGCGCCTGTTCATCTTGTAAGATCTCAAATCTATATATATACATCTTTGTTATTTGATTTGTATATTCAATCGGATAGTGTTTTATTTGTGATGTTATATAATTATATACGTATATGATAGAATGATATATGATAGAATGATAGATCTCTTAAGTGTTTCAAATAATATTATTATAGAAACCCTAATTAACTTAATTGATTCAGTTTGCATTATGTCACTATATCTATTTGATTTGATGCATATATGTGTTCATGTATTCTGTTTGGTATAGTGTTGTTATTAATGTTATGCATGTTAATTTGTAGCATAGTTTAATTAGGTTAAAAATATCTACGGAATAAAAGTGCAGGATTTTGATCAAATACAAATGAAATTAACGTGTTAATTATGAGAATTAAGTAGAGTAATTATATATACAACTAGAGTAATTATGTAATTACTTTACACGTTAATTTCATTTGTACGTTAATTTTCTCCTAAAAGTGCATTAGAGAGTTGTATGGTGCAATATCTAGTTCTCATTACTCCACATATATTTGATTTGATGCATATTTTACTTTATATGCTACTATTTTGAATTTCTCTTTGTTTTAGTACTTACTAATTAGTAGTGTTGTTGAGTATGTTAATGTAAATTTGAAGTAAAGTCTAATTAGGTTAAAATATGTTTCTGAACAAAAGTGCATTAGGAACTTGTACAGTACAATAATAGTTGCATTCATGAAGTTCTGGCTGTTTCCAGGTACTAGAAAAATCTTTTTAAGTAATTCAGGAATGAAGGGAATATGCCAAAACTGTTTAGCTACCAGAGGTAGTATACACAGGATAATATTTATGGAGGTGCATCTGTGACAATAATTACCTATCTGGTCCCCTGCTTTACTAAAGGACAGACATATAAAAAATGGACATTTAATTATGTTTCCAAAGGCCACTGCAATAAAATGATGCCATTAACCATTAGAAATTTAACATTGTGGCATACAATGATATAAATCAGCTTATAATTATTATTATTATTGGTATGCTTGTAATGGTGTCCTTGTAAGGTCTACTATCTTTATACTACATTAGTTATTAAAGTTAAAAAATCATAAAGTAGTTAACATATTTGAAATTAAAAGATTAACTATCTAGCACAAGTTGTGTTTTACCTGATTTAAATATTTTTTGAATGTTTTACTTGTTATTGAAGGTATGGTCTTTGGTGAGGAGATTTGATCAACCACAAAAGTACAAACCGTTCGTTAGTGGGTGTTATGTGCAAGGCGATCTTAAAATCGGGAGTGTGAGAGAAGTGTGTGTTCGGTCTGGGCTTCCTGCTACCACCAGTACCGAGATGTTAGAGCTTCTTGATGAAGAAGAACATATTTTGGGCATAAAGATAGTCGGTGGTGACCATAGGCTTCGGGTATGTTGTGTATCTTTGTAACGAGTTAATATTGTTATTAGTACTATTATTATTTCAATATTCTAATATCAAGTGTTTGTTCATAATATGTATAGAACTACTCGTCGATTATGACACTTCATCCAGAGGTTATTGACGGGAGGCCAGGGACTTTGGTGATTGAATCGTTTGTGGTGGACGTGCCAGACGGCAACACGAAAGATGAGACGTGTTACTTTGTGGAGGCGCTTATTAAATGCAACCTTAAGTCGTTAGCCGATGTGTCAGAGCGTTTGGCGGTGCAAGATAGAACAGAACCCATAGTTGGCGTGTGAAATGAATGGAAGAGGTTAGTTAGATGTAAACCGGTCATGTTGTGCATATGGCTTTCTTTCTAAGTGGTTTGATTGTGTTTCGTAAATTCGTTTTGAATATTATGTTTTGTGTCTTTGCCATTATGTTCAAGACGAGTTTTTGTGTGAATATAAATAATAACTAGAATAGGAAGTTTTGTAAATTCCTTTTTACCAAGTAATTAGTAGTTACTACTTACACATGAGCATGCTCTAGAATCTAAATTAAAAACAAAAGTTAAATACACTCAAAATGTGTTTTATTTATCCTTTTATATATTTTGGAATATGTTGGCTAAGACCACCACATTGTGTGATTCATGATCGACCACGTAGGTGTGTAACCGATGGACCCCGCACGGAACCGTGTTACACGGCTGCGTCCGTGGAACATTTTTCACTTTTCAGGAGCTTCACCCAAGGATTCGTTTGTGTGGGTCCTGTAATTTTTGTTTTGTTTTATTTTGTATTTTTTTCCTTTAATTTATGTTTTACATTTTATAAGAAAAGAACATATATATATTTACACTAGTTTTTTATCCACGTATTACGCAGGGTTGTTTTATATTATTTGTTTCTAATATTTATTTGTTTTATGAATTTTTATTTTTTTATTGTATGAATGTTAATAATATACTTATGGTTTGATAATAAATTGTTTCACAAATAAATGAGATATTATAACCCGGTTTAAAAGTTATATGAGTTTGATGAAACCCAAGACTCGTTTATTTTTTTTTACTATAAAATTGGTTTTTAATTATAAATTATATATATCTTTTTTAAAATAAATCATATATTAATTTTTAGTATATCCCTATTTTATAGGATTTTTATATCAAATATTTGGTGAGATTAGTATTTTATTTAATGAGATGTTATAACCGTGTAAGAAATATATGGGCTTGATAAGACGCATACCCGTGAATTCGGGTCAAATGCATGATAAGCTTCCATTTAAAAATTACTCTAAAAAAGGGAGAGCGACCACATCGCGACACGTAGGATTTTTATGTTTTCGTTTATATATATTATAGATAACTCATGTTTTGTAAAACAGATTTAGTAGTAATTATAAAGATATTTATAAGTTTAATATCTATATAAGTATTTGAAAGTAATAAATATATGTTTGTTTATATTTGTAAACTTTGTAAATTTACACCCTTTTAGTCAACTTCATCGGTTATCAGTTCAATACTTCAATATCAAAGGCTATATAATACATGATGATGTCGCATTCGCATATGCTACGCTGCAACATGAATCCATTCACCGATTTTATGATCCAAGTGACATTGTTGATTAATATCAATTGACCTGATGACAACTAAAGAATCTCACTCATAATGTGTTTTATGACCATTTTGAATAGAAAAAAAAAATTATCCTTTGACATGTTTAGAATTTACTCAAAGACAGTCGAGACGGAAGAACTAGTGAGAATTTCCAACACTATGAGAGAAGCACAATGTCTGCTTCGAGGGAGCACAGTAAGCACACGGCATATCCGAATGAAAACACATATATAAACCTCGATGATAATGCTCTTCTTTTAGTGGATGACACGGTGCACTGTCCAATTGCACAAGTTAAGAAGGTTGGTGAAGAGGTAGAACTAATTTAGTTTTTTCAAAATTTCTGAAGAAATGGTTAACGTTACTCCGGTCCCAAGGCCAGTAACCGACCAAGAAACCCCGGTAACCACAACCCCAGCAACTGGGGGGAACACCGGCGGTTATACAAATCTTACGAACACTACCCCGACTACCCAAGCCGGGGCAAGTGCAGTAAATATTCCACTGGGGTTCATTGATGCCCAGTTGGAAAAACGAACGAGGGTCCCTCGCCAAACACTAGATCAAGTGAAGGCGTGGGCCGAAGCACGTTAAAGAGAGTTCCAAGCTGAATTGGATGAACGCTTGCGTTCAGTTCAACAGGCTGACGAATTCGGCAGTACTCGCCAACACCTCAATATGAACAGTGAGTGCGAGTACTCAGACGACGAGAGGGAAGAATCCGATACCGACGCGAACCCTCGCCATAAGGCGAAAGGGAAGCGTAAGGAAACGGACTTCCAACCAAAAAGGAATTTTGGGGAAGCTTTTAAACCAACAAATGCGGAGAGAAACCCGCGTGACTTCTCCAAAACCTTTAGACCAACTGCTACAAATGCAGGAAAGTCAAAATTCGCAAGGGACATTGCGGAAGCAATCGCCCCGAGAAGTGCCAAACAAATGTCCAACATTGGCACTTATGATGGTCTATCCGACCCAGACGACCATTTGAACAGGTTCATTG
Organism: Bidens hawaiensis; assembly: GCF_021521415.1. Classification (NCBI taxonomy): domain Eukaryota; kingdom Viridiplantae; phylum Streptophyta; class Magnoliopsida; order Asterales; family Asteraceae; genus Bidens; species Bidens hawaiensis. The sequence goes on from NW_027494930.1 coordinate 145,180, forward strand.
CGGGGGCTACCGTCAGCAACTGGACGGAACCCACGTGGTGTTACATGTTCCAGATGACTCTGGTCGGAGCGGCCAGGGCATGGTTCGACCGTTTACCGGTCCACCACATATATGACTGGGCGGACTTTCAGAACAAGTTCAGCCAGCACTTCAGCCAACAGAGGAAATACACTGAAGAACAGTGGACGATCCTCAACTGCGTTAGGGAGGAGGATGAATCTTTGTTAGACTTCATCACCCGCTTCAATTCCAAAAAACTAAGTCTCGGCAACATAAGTGAAGATCTGGTTCGCGCCGCTTTCATCCAAGGCGCCGAATACCCGGAGCTTATCCGCACATTGACGGGTAAGGATGGCATGCCATCAACATGGGATGCCATCATGACGGCGGCCAAGCGCTTTGCCGAGACGGAGAAGCAACTGGGAAGGGATCTTCCCCAGAGTACACACCTCTACACGCAGAGGACAAGAGAGAACAATGTCCGGATCGCCCGGCAGAACAAGAAGAGGAAGCTAGGTATCTGGCAGTCAAGGGTAAACTTTGACACCACATCCAGCTCTCAACCTCTTGTTGGCAGAAGAAATCACACGCACCCTCCAAGCCAAAAGCACCGGTGGACGCCACTCACCAAAAGCGTCACGGAGATATTTGCCACTGAAAAGCTACCGTGGCCAAAAGCTCCAATGATCCGGCAGCGACCTAATGCGGATCAGAGCAAATCCTGTGACTTCCACGGGACAAAAGGTCATGATACGGAAGAGTGTACATCCTTGAAGGATATTGTTGAAACATTTGTCAAGGATGGAAGACTGGCACACCTGGTGGCATCAATCAAGAAGGGAGGACGGAACGACAACCGGTACCGAGGCAACGGACGAAAGCCCGTTGACATCAGCATCAACATGGTTCATGGTAATATCAGAGGAAGAAAAAGGCGAACAATAGAACCATGTGAGTGGAAGGAAGCTGAGGTGCGCTTCCCGCGAGTGCCAGGAGGACCCAGCAAAGAAGGCCCTATCATCATCAAAAGCCAGCTGGGGCACTACATCACCTCCCGCACTCTTGCTGACAACGGCGCCTCGTCAACGGTGATGTACAGGCAGTTCTTTGACAAGCTAGATGACGAAGACAAGGAACGCCTGGAAACGATCTGTGCCTCGATGGAAGGGTTTGATGGCAGCACAAACACCCCCCTGGGTATCCTATCTTTCCCCGTCACTCTTACGGATGGGAAACACTCCCGCACAGAAGATGTGGACTTTGTCGTGATGAGGAAGCCACACCACACATACGACATTCTCTTCGGGAGAGACGGGATGGCAAGATTCAACGCCGTGGTATCCTCAGTCCACGGCATGATGGGATGGCCAACAGCTGAGGGTGTAGCGATGATCACCGGCATTCCCCAGGTATGCATCGCATCTGTCTCATCTAAACCCAAACCAAAGATGGCTAAACCAACCATCACCGAACCAGAAAGATGGGCCTTCAACGGCAAGTACCCGGACCAGGCCGTCACCATTGGCCCAACAATTGTTGATCCCACACGCACCTTACTTAAGCGCTTATTACAAAGGAACGCCGACATCTTCGCGTGGACACCAGCTGACATGACTGGTGTACCCCGGAGTAAGGCAGAGCATAAGCTCAAATGCGATCCGGCTGTCACGCCGATCGTACAAAAGCGCAGAGTAATGGGGCCAGAACAAACTAACGCGTGTAGAACCCAAGTCAAGGAACTCCTTGACGCAGGCATCGTACGCGTTAGTAGATATCAAACTTGGGTTGCAAATCCCGTTATGGTACCGAAGAATGACAAACAATGGCGCATGTGCATAGATTTCAAGGATTTGAACAAAGCATGCCCCAAAGATTGTTATCCGTTACCTGAAATTGATCTTAAGGTGGATTCGTTGGCACCATTCCGCCTTAAATGCTTCCTGGACGCGTATAAGGGGTACCATCAAATCCACATGGCCGTTGATGATCAGGACAAAACCGCTTTTCGGACGCCCGATGGCACATTTTGTTATCAAATGATGCCATTCGGACATAAGAATGCCGGGTCCACATACCAACGCCTGATGGACAAAGAGTTTCATTCCCAAATTGGGAGGAACTTGGAAGTCTACATGGATGACTTGGTCATCAAAAGCCCTGACCCAGAAGCGATGTTGAAAGACATCGAAGAAACTTTCAACACGCTCAGGAAGATAAACATGAAGCTCAACCCGAGCAAGTGTGCCTTTGGAATGGAAGAAGGGAAGTTCTTGGGGGTCATCGTCACTAAAGATGGCTTCAGAGCGAACCCTGAAAAGGTCGAAGCCATTATCAAAATGGAATCACCTACTACCATTAAACAGGCTCAGACACTGAATGGACGACTAGTGGCACTTAATCGCTTTTTGGCAAACCACGCGGATAAGTCGTTTCCATTCGTGTCAACATTGAGAAACTGTTTAAAGAAAACGCACTTCCGCTGGACACCAGAAGCGGAAGCAGCTTTTCAGGAGATTCGGTCACGCTTGATCGAACTCCCAACGCTGACAGCACCAAGAGCGGGAGAGGAATTAATCCTATACCTTTCCGCAACTGATAGAGCAACCGGGGCAGTCCTGCTAGTAGAACGAAAAGGCATCCAGATGCCAATCTACTATGTTAGCCGTGTACTAACAGACGTAGAAACCCGGTACTCTACCCTAGAAAAATTAGTCTTAGCACTAATACACGCTTCACGCAGGCTAAGACGATATTTCCAGGGTCACCCAATCACCATTCTCTCAAACTTCAAACTTGCAAACGTTCTAGGCAAACCCGAGTTATCGGGACGCCTAGCCAAATGGGCAATTGAGTTGGGGGAATACGCGATAAAGTATAAGCCAAGACCAGCCATAAAAGGCCAGGTTCTGGCCGACTTTATTGCAGAAGTGCCTGCATCGCGGGAAAAAGAGTGCCAGGAAGAGGCTCAACCCTCTCCAGCACAAGACATCAATGATGTCTGGCGACTCTACACTGATGGAGCAGCCAGTAATGAGGGTTCAGGCGCAGGGCTAAAGCTAACCAACCCAGCAGGCCAAGAATACACTTACGCTATTCGACTGGATTTTCCAAGTACGAATAACGAAGCCGAGTATGAAGCATTCCTGGCTGGGCTGAGAATTGCGCGTATGATGGGAGTGAAAAACTTGGAAGCCCACGTGGATTCCATGTTAGTGGCCAATCAAATCAACGGCACGTACACGGCCGTGAACGATACAATGGCCCTGTACCTCGCACAAGCAAAATCCCTTATGCGCGATTTCAATGACTGCAAAGTCATACACGTCAAGCGAAGTGAAAACAAATCTGCGGATGCGTTAAGCAAGCTTGCATCATTAGCCTTCACCCACTTAGGAAAGGATATCCGCATTGAACTCCTCGAGACACCATCGGTCCCGCACAAGGAAATTTGTGTCATCCAAACAGGCACGGAAACGTGGATGACACCAATAATAAAATACCTTGCGACAGGTACACTCCCGGAGTCCAAAACACAGGCAAGAAAACTACGCTGTAAAGCACTGAATTATCAACTCATCGATGACATCCTTTACAGACGTAACTTTCTTGGCCCACTCTTAAGATGCGTAGACAACCAAGATGCTGACTACCTCCTAAGGGAAGTACACGAAGGCATCTGTGGAGTACACGCAGGTCCCCGCGCTGTTGTAGCCAAGCTAAACAACGCGGGATACTTTTGGCCGGGGATACATACGGATGCACTGCATACATCAGAAAATGCAGGTCTTGCCAGCTTTACGCACCCAACACGCACTGCCCGAAGAATGAACTTGTTCCAGTCACTTCTTCATGGCCATTTCAGAAGTGGGCCATCGATGTGACAGGCCCATTTCCTACAGCAGCAGGAAATGTTCAGTTCCTTGTGGTAGCCATCGACTACTTCACCAAGTGGATAGAAGCAAAACCTCTAGCCCAAACAACCGCAAAACATATCAAAAAATTTATTTGGGAATTTATTATTTGTCGTTTTGGACTTCCACAGAATTTGGTGAGCGATAACGGCACCAACTTTGCTGACAAGAAGCTACAACAGTGGCTGAAAGAACTTCAAATCACCCACACCTTTACCTCAGTGGCACACCCGCAAGGTAATGGTGAGGTGGAAAGAGCAAACAAGAGCATCGTCGAAGGCATCAAGAAAAGACTCTTGGAACACAGATCCGGCTGGGTGGACGAGCTTCCGCACGTCCTTTGGGCAAACAGAACGCTGAAGAAGGCCAGTACGGGAGAAACCCCGTTCAGCCTCACTTATGGCACGGAAGCAATGGTCCCGGTCGAAATTGGTTTACCTTCACCAAGGATCTTGATTCAGCCAGAAGACAATGATGCGGAAAGACGGTTGGATCTTATGCTGACCGAGGAACGCAGAGACTTAGCCGCAGTGCGTGAAGAGAACTACAAGCGACAAATGCAAAAGTACTACAACACGCGGGTAAAACTCTGCAACTTCAATGAAGGAGACTACATACTGCGTAACAACGAGGCTTCGAACCAAGAACGCCCAGGAAAGCTGGCCCCGGTCTGGGAAGGGCCATACATTATCAAAGAAGTCCTGGGAAAGGGCGCATACCGGCTCGAAAGGCTCGATGGCACTCCCATCCCAAGAACATGGAATGGAGCTCAATTACGCAAATGTTATATGTAGATCAATTCCAAACTTGTAAAGAAAAGGCCTAGAGCCACTTCTAATGGAAATGATTCTCCTTTCATAATGTGTTAACTTTACCTTTATACTTATGAACTTCCCACACTGGTGCCGGTATTCACCGCATAAATGGGGAAGAAGTAAGTCGTTACGTGTGGAAGGCGGCAAAACCCGCATAAACACAACGCTAAAAATAAGGAAAACCTACACGCATGTCAGATATAAGTAAAGTTTAGCCATCCTTGTAAGTGCAAGTGACGGTCTTACCCGCACAATCACGAACAAGGAAGCAAAACTTCAGCCTATCATCTACCACGTTCAAAGGTTATCCTAAAAAAGAATGAGGAAAACCTACACGCAGGTCAGATATGGGTAAAGTTTAGCCATCCTACTAAGTGCAAGTGACGGTCCTACCCGCACAATCACGAAAGAGGAAGCAAAACTTCACACCTATTATCTACCACGTTCAAAGGTTAACTTATTCTAAAACACTTGGAAAAATTGCTAATTTAAACTAAAGTATGCAAGTCATATAACGTTTATAAAGCAAGGAATCCTATGAAAGAAGCGGTCTTAGCCACACAAAGATTTATATTTCACAATGGTTGATTACAAGAATGGCCGGGTAACTACCCGCCTACAAGAAAATAAATCTATACAACCTAAATCTATCCTAGCAGCGGGAAGGGATCTTCAGGATCAGGCTTCAGGGCCACTTCCACTTGGACCAGCCCCATCGGTAGAGCGTGGCAGTTCAAGGAAAGCTTTGAGGATAGCTAGCCCATCATCAGCAGCAGCAACTTCGTTTACCTTCTCCACTACCGGATGCGGGAAGGCGGCGTATTGATTTACTGCTTGGTCATATATGGCTTCAGTATCTACATCGAATAAAGGGAAGTTGGAAGGCGGGATGCCTTTCTCAACGAACCCTAGACTAAGCAGGAAGCCGGCCTTTTCCCCATCCTCGTGAGAAGCGTTGAGGGCTGCGCTCATAGCATCGTCGTAAGATGTCTCTGAGAAGACCCGATGCACAACCTACAAAGAAAAATACAAGTGTCAGGATCTTTTCTATTTATAAGGAAAAGCGTGAAGACATGAAGTTAGACTTACCTGAGACAACGCTTCTCGAAGAAGCCATTCCTTGGCAACCAGAGCTTCTTGGAGGGCGGCTTGAGCTTGGGTACAGGCGCGTTCGGCTTCACTTTTATTAAGGTTGGCAAGCAACACTTCCTTTGCAGCAGCCTCTTCGACGCCCTTTAGCTTCCGCTCAGTATGGTCAAGCACGCCCCTCTGGTCCAGGATCTCTTGAAGCTTCTTCGCGTCCTCCATCGCCAAGGCATCATGAGCCTGCTGGAGAGCCTCTAATTTGGCTTTAAGCTCTTCATTCTCCACGCGTAGAGGCTCGGCAACAGCTTCAGCCTTGGTGGCCCTCTCGGTTGCGTTCCTCGCAGTCTCCTTAGCCAGCCGAAGCTGTTCATTAACAGCTTGGGCAGCCTTGGAACGGGCCTCGAGTCGTGCCTGAACTTCAACCTCAAGGGCCTTGAAGGCCTTCTCCTTTTCCGCAGCTACAGCGGAAAGCCTTTGGTTCTCCTCCCGGATGGCCCGCGCCTGAGCAACTTCTTTAAGGCGAGCTGCTTTTAACTTGTCGTTTTCACGACAAAGCAGCTCGACGCGCGGCTGCATCCGAGCTAGGAGAACCCGAAGCTCATTGGTTAGCCTACCCTCCTGGTAGCTAGCCATGGCTTCCCCCAACGCACCACTGGGAGCAGCGTGACGAGCCCATTCCACGCACTCCACAGGGGTGCGAAGGGTTGTTCCTCGGTGAATGTTCCATCGTGGAACATACACTTCATTGGAATCCGACACTGCAAAAAACATAAAGCAGTTAGGAAAAGATGATAAAGAATATATATAAAAGGGCCAAAGGAACCCTACGCACCTGTAGGGTCAATAACAGGCCGATAGCCGCCGAACCCATCACCTGAACCCAAAGGAAATCCATCCAAGAGGTCAGGCAGATGGGAAGGTGGCAAAGACAGGCGAGAAGCCCCATGCGTACCTGATGGATCGGCAGTCGTTGCCGATGGCGGGGGCATCGTAGCAGCCGCCGCGGTGGCCGCCGCAGTCGCCGCCGCGGAATCCGCAGCAAGTGTAACCGCCGGCTCAGTGAAAGATGCTGTAAAAATCGCACTCACTGCCGGCGGTGACGTCAACTCGGCTGGAACAGTCGGCTCAAAAGAGTGAGCAACTGAACCAGCGGACGCAGGCGCAGCCGCCTGGGTCGTCGCCTCAGGTAGGCTGACCGGGCCTACCGTCATTGGCGTGGAGGTACAACTCTGCGCTCCACCCTGGAATGCGTCAACATCCACGCCTGCGTAAAGAAGATAAGTGTTAACGATATTAAGCTATGAAGATAAAAGCAAAAGAAAATTGTACTTACGGGTTTTCTTGGGCCTGAAGGTACGGAGAGGCGGGGACGAACCCGATGGAGCCGGCCTCTTTGCGCCGGTTACCGTCGTCTTCTTGGGCTCTCCGGAGGTGACAGTCGCAGCCTCCGGAGCAGTGGTCTTATCACCACCGGGATTCCCCGCCACCTCTTCGCTCTCGGTCTCCGAATCAGACCGAGGCGCTGGATCGGCAGTGGAGGCCTTCTCCTTCCCCTTCCCGCCGGCAGCCTTCTTCTTCCGCACCAACGGAGGACCATCTGCGGATTCCTCATCAGAACATACGATTAGAGGAATTCCAGCAGAGGTTTCAACATTGAGGGGTCGAGGGTCGAAGAGCGCCTTACCTGGCCGACGGGCGCTGAGGATCTCATGGCCTAGCGGATAGACCTCCACGAACCGATCCGCCGTTTGTTCTAGGATGGGCAACTCGTTCTCATCGAGAGCGCGAGTACCCATCCGTGCGGGACCGTCAGCCTCCCGCGGGTTCAGGAGCGACTGCAAATCGTTCCCCTCTGAAATAAACAGGAAAGAAGTTAGAAGAAATTCAAAATCAACAAAAGGGAAAAAGGCATACCGTAAGGAACAGAGTTCGAACCGTATTCGAGGACGATCGGAATCTTGCGCGCATCAGCCTCCTTCCACACCCGGCTCATCCCCAACATCACCATCCCGGACTCCGCAAACCGGTAAACCGGAGATTGGACCCAAGATATCTTCGCAAACCATTCCGCCTCCTGGTAGCTGGAGGCGTGAAGGCTGGGAAGTGCCTGCCCGTTCTTGAATTTCATGGCAATGGGGATGGCGCGGGCGGATATGAAGAAGAACTCCCGCTTCCACGAGCGAAGACTGCGCCCGGTCGCGCAGATCTTTAAACCCTTGATTCGGGTTGTCAGGGTGTACCACCCCTGGATGCACCTCCAAGTGTAGAAGGTCATCAGGCGGTCAACATAGGGCTCAACGCCCAGTATCCGGCACACCCACTCAAAGTGGCGAATTTTAGCAATCGCCATAGGGTGCAACTCGGTCAAATGAACACCGTGCCTCTCAAGGACACGGTAAACAAACTTTGTCAATGGGAACCTAAGATTCCCATAAACAAAGAATGCTGCATAAACCCCGATCTTGCCTCTGGGGGCATCGTACACAGTATGATGGGGTTCAGGAAACTCAGGCTCGAGAGACTCGAGCATGAACTTCCTGATGACATACCGGTACAGATCGCCAGGCAGAGCACACTGGCACTCGCCAGCAGTACTCTTATCATCGGCTGTGGATTCAACATCACGAGACGACATCTTGTGAAGAAGAGAAGAAAGCGATTTCGGAAGAATGCTTGCCTGAAAAGGGGAGTATTCGCCGGAAATCGCTTAAAATATGAAGAGAAGAGTGAAAGGGTTGATTATAAAGAACCCTCTCCCCCTTTATATACTAATCGCAATTAATGCGATGAATTTAATGCGGAGGAGAGAGAAAAAGAAGGTGCAATGAAACTATGACACGTGGCAAAAAAGAAAGCTGGGCAACAGCTGTTTACAGGACGCGTACCATTAATTTCGCGGCCACGCGCCCGAAAAATCGGGCCCACGCGCCTGAAAAAGCGTCTGGAATGACCATGTACTGTCACGTCACCATAACTTCCTGCACGACCTGACACAGTCAGAAGAAACCGTCGCACGACGTTTCAGATGTTTGGACTGTTCCTATCTTTCCATCAACTCTTCGAATTTCAAAATTCAAAATTCAAAAAGATTCAAAAGTGAGCGGGAAAATACCCCTTACCTTGGCAACCAAGTAACCGTAAGACGGATGCGGGTACAGTGTTAAGGCAAAACCCTTCACATACCTAGCACCCGCAGGGAATTGACGCCAGGATTACCTTGGAAGTAAAGTAACCGTAAGACGAGTGCGGGTACAGTGTCAAGGCAAAACCCTTCACGTACTTAGCACTCTGCAGGGAATTCAAACCAAGAGGGATCTTCTGGGCCATGCTTGCGGAAAAGTGAATAACATTCCCGCACGACGGGAACGTCGAGAACTATATTGTTTGAAACTCCAAGATGGAATTGGTGGTTTTAGCATAAATGATCACTATGTCGAAAACCACCAAGACCCCATGGAGAATCCACACAGGTGGGACTCAACGCTCCTGACGTGCGAGGAGGTTACAAACCTACCCGCTTCACACCCAAAGATCAAGCAGAAAAGTCGGGAATTTCTGCGTGACATCAGGAAAACCGCGGGATGAATCACCACGGAAAACCGAAAAACTAAACCCTTTTCAAAACCCCTTGCTAAGTCCAAAAGTTCACCTCACTTATTAATAATTCATGAGAAGAACATTGGACTGGGGGGACTTGAAGAGGTAGGTCCCAGCAGAGTCCAGTTGGACCCGCAAGACTCACCTTGAACAGGGACGTCTGCGCAATGACCAACTGCTCCAGCAGGACCCACCATGCTCAAAGAACCTTACGCGCAGTACGCCAGCTGTACCCGCAGGGAAAGCCTCCCAATGGTGAAGTACCCCGCCTGTTCCCGCAGCTGCGGATACAAGCCATCAGGGAAGACTACCCGCACTAACAGCAAGGCTACACGCACAAGGCATTCGTTCAGTAGTCACATGAAGGAATGAGCAAGGCGGGAATACTCCCGCCTAAATGAGCCAGTCCGTATGCTTCTGGAAGGTCTTTCGTACTATACCTACTAAGGTATGGGCGGAACAGACAATTTGACCAGAGCAGCCCATGAACTAATCACAGGGTGACAGCTCACCGACAACAATACGAGGAGGAGCACCCTCTAGTACTGTTTGTCACTATTAGCCGCTGCCTACTCACCAACCCTTATGATGGGACATGCGCAGCCTACAGTTGGTGGAACAGTATACAGCCGACCTTATTACTGTTGGCCGTAACCTATCCACCAACCAGCATGGCCTGTGCGTAGTCCACTGTTGGTAGAACAGGAATACTATTCAGCCGGCTGTACCTGCTTGGAAACCTACCTTCGGCTATAAATACTCCAACATCTTGGATTGGTAAGGACATCATCTGATATCTCAATCTTATCTAGCAATCTCTTAATATACACTTATATTCAGAGCAATCTAGTCTGATTCTCACGCCGGAGGGTGGTCACAAGGAGGAACCCCCCCTTCTCAGTGACGAGCTTACGGTGTCTGTTTTGCAGGTCTCTAGAACAACCTTCTCAGCTGGACCTCATCCCCGTGGGAAACATTACTTAACCCCCAGATTATCTATAATCTGTCCAGGGTTCACTTAGTGTTTCTTCAGTTGGGCTAAGAAATATTCGATAGGGAAATGGAAAGGTGTTGAAGAGGTAACTAAAGCATTTGATAATATGCTTAAAGAAAAACAAAATGGATATCATGAAGAAAAGGTGGATAAGTCCCTTGAAATAAAACAATGAAAAGTGTAAATGGCAATCCTCAGCATATAAAAGCCAAATGAATCTAGAGATGTTTGCACTATATAAACAACAATGTGTCGATATAAAAAAATGATATGTAATACTTTAATGTCAAAATTAAGTGATATAACTGGAACAGATATGAAACTACTGGTTAAAGAAAAGCGTAAATATCAATTGAGTTCTATAATTATTATTTCATATATAGATTATTCATATAAAAATCACAAATGAAAATTCATGACAATTTAAAATACTACAATTTGAGGGAATTTTGTAGTTACAACTTACAACTTATAAGAAAACACGTTTTACTTTATTATAACATAAGTAACTTTTATTGAATTTAAATAATTTTAACTATTGCACATTGGTTGGCAAAAAACTCAACTAACGAAATATTCTGTAACAGTCTAACCTTTTAACATATTTTCTCCCAACGATCTCATACTAACGAATTCCTAAAGTCGTTAGTATTTTAATGATATGGCATGCTTGTGTGCAAAAAACGTGCTTATGTGTCGAATATGTGACAATCGTGCTTATGTGGCATATTGCACCACCAACACCATTACCATGGCAGCTACCGCCATTAGCACTGCCACAACCACCATCTTCGGCCATCGCCACCATCTCCACCCACCACCTCATAACCAATCAACCCCCAAACTTGAAGCTTCAAACCAAAGCCTTCAAAACCAACCCAAACCCTCAATCCCTCCCCGTCAGACTCCCCGAAACTCCATCTCCATCGTTGGAGATACTTGTCCGTATGGGTGGAAATTCCTGTATAGATGGGAATTACCCCCCCCCCCCCTCTCCCTCCACCCAAAAAATAAATAATAATAATAATAACCCCACTCTCCTCCAGCTTTTTCTGAATCCACTTTCAGCGATTATTGGTGATTGCAAAGCCGACTTTTCCAAGAATTAAAGGCAAAGCAAGAACAAAAATGGAGAAGTCAAGATGAATCCCTAGGCTATTGATCCATGAAAAGCTGGGAACACTACCAACCCGCTCTAAGGAAAAATACGAAAGTAAGGATGACTCTGTATGCTCTTATCTTATTGGCAGTTTTAACAATATGGGTGGGCACGGTATGGTTTGCTTAATAGCAATAACCAAACCATACCCCAACACTTCGGTTATTAAAAAGCAATAACCGTTCGGTTTTGGTTAATCGGTTATTGGTGGTTAAACCGGTTCAGCTAATTAACCGTTAAACCAAAATTTTTAACATATAGTCATAATATTCTTAACCTTTGTTAAGATTTTAATAATAACAAAACCATAAATAATATAAACAATTAGGTTATGCACATATTTTCAAAATATACATAAAGAATTACTTATATCTATAAAAACAACTATCATAACAGTTAATATTATTTGAATTACAGAAACACAAAAGAAGACGATTGAGATAATATCTTCATTTATTATTTATTAATCCTATGACCTTTATGTATAATAAGTTCGGTTAATTTCGGTTAACTAAAGGTATAAAAATAACCAATAACTATTTTTCGATTAATTTGGTTTAGTTTTATCAACTTTTTGGTTTGATTTATAGCCCCTCTGAAAGCATGAATATCATTCTGTTACGTGTCCGCTCTCACAGAAAACAAATGCTTGTGCAGAAGATCAGAAACCAACTTCAATTCCTCTTCAAACTCTCACAAACTTTAACCTAATAACAGAAAATGAGTCCTCAATGTGTTTACCAAACGCTAGCTTACCTAACATTATTATCATTAGCCGTCGTGAATTGCTATTCAGCAGCCGCTGAAGCGGTCACGTGTTCCGGAATCGTACCGATGGTTTACCGGAACGATAAGATATCAATAACGGATTTTGGCGGAGTCGGAGACGGTAAAACGGTGAATACGAAAGCGTTTAATGAAGCTGTTTACAGGATTAAGCATTTGAGGAGAAGAGGTGGCACGTTACTGTACATACCTCCAGGTGTTTATTTGACACAGAGTTTTAACCTAACTAGTCATATGACTCTGTATTTGGCTAATGGTGCTGTTATTAAAGCCACGCAGGTATTCTTAATTCCAAATTGGTGTATTAACTTTTGGTCACTGTCGGTCCCAACTAATGAATTGGTTGATAACGGTCCCACCTTTTATCATATGTGTTCCCAACGGTTAGTGACTAATAGAATCTAACACTGTTAGTTGCATGTCGCCAGAAAAACGCTTTTGGCTGAAAAGTCACATGTTTTTTCCGGGAAAACTCAACCTGAACACTACCACTTGAGCACCACCAACCGATTCCGAAGATGGTTCTAGGCTTCCTGCGACCTCAATAATTGGGTCTTTTACTTGAAAAAGGTTCCTTAAAGTCCGATTAAAGGTTACAAAGATGTTTGAGACGAAAATGTTGAGTTTTCTGGAAAAAAATGTGTGTTATCCGGCCAAAAACATTTTTCAGGTGATCTGCAACTAACTAGGTTTTAAACCGTAGGTTCGGAACCATTTTGTACTTTTCTCAGCCAAAGCCAGTTTCAAACTGGTTAACCGAATCGAAACCGGCCAAAACCAGGCAAAAACTGGTCAAACCCGAACCAAAACCGATCAAAACCCAAACTGAAATCGATCGTAAGGTGGTCAAAAAACCGGTTTCAACCTGTACCGATACCGATCATAAACCGATTTTGACTTTTAAACTGGTTTGTGCAAATCTAGATTGTATCGTTTAGTACCACTTTAGTTTTAAATGGTGTTAGCATGCTGTTAGTCGCAGACCGTTGGGAATGAATATGATAAAAGTTGGGATAGTTATCACCCAATTCGTTAGTTGGGACCGACAACGACCAAAAGATGATAGTTGAGATCAATAAAAACCAATACACCTTCCAAATTTCACTGTAATTGACTAATTATTTGTTATGAATTTAGTTAATTGAATTTTGAAGATTCAATTTTGCAGAATACTGCAGACTGGCCGTTGATTGATCCTTTGCCTAGTTACGGAAGAGGACGAGAGCGGCCGGGAGGGAGATATATGAGTTTTATTCATGGAGAAGGGCTCCGGGATGTAATTATTACTGGTATGCAGATTGTCCTTTGATTGCGTGTTTAATTTTGACCTGATGAGGATGAACTAATTGTTTTGTTAGGTGAGAATGGGACAATTGATGGTCAAGGAGGGGTTTGGTGGGACATGTGGAGACGAAGGACGTTGCGGTTTACTAGACCAAACCTTGTTGAATTCAAGGATTCGAGAAGGATCATTATCTCTAATGTGATATTTAAGAACTCGCCGTTTTGGAACATTCATCCTGTGTACTGCAGGTAGTTTGGGACTATAATGTTTGTGGATTAAACTTTATTTAGATGTGTATCATGTTAACATAATTTGTAAATTCATGTGTTTATGTGAAAACAGCAAAGTTGTTATCAGGCATGTCACTATATTGGCTCCACCTAGCTCCCCAAACACTGATGGAATTGATCCAGGCATCCAGTATTTTGGAATTACCATAAGAAAACAAATCATATTAGTTATTACTTATTAGGCTTTGCAAAGTGCGCAGGCCGACTAATTGGTTCAGGCTAAACAGGCGTGTTTTTTTAAATATCAATCTGGTTCATGTCAAAACATGTCCTGACAAGAATGAAATCAGGTTGAAACGGGTTTTTTTAAAGAAAATATCAAAATAGGTTCACTCGCTAGTTGCTACATTTGTTTTTAAGCATGTCTGCAAGTTTCATAGAAGTGGCCCAAATTAACTCGTTTAGCAAACAAAAATCATTCAAATCAATCAATGTTAATATGTTTTTGCTATCTTGCAAAATAACGTTTATTTGTCAAAAGTTCTAATTTACCATAACATGTGTATTTATCTATTTATAACTTGAAGACTTGATGCTTGCCTCAAATTACTCATGTGCATCCATTGTTGCAGATTCAAGCTCCCATGTATGCATAGAAGACTCCTACATTTCCACAGGAGACGACCTAGTGGCGGTAAAAAGTGGGTGGGACGAGTACGGTATCAAATACAACCGTCCTAGCACCGACATTACAATCCGCCGTCTGGTCGGATCATCTCCATTCGCAGGAATAGCTGTCGGAAGTGAAACTTCCGGTGGGGTATATAATGTATTGGCGGAACATATAACTCTAAACACCATGGGAGTTGGAATCCACTTGAAAACAAACATTGGTCGGGGCGGAATCATCAAAAACATCACTATTTCCAACGTTTACATGGTGAATGTCCGTAAGGGAATCAAAATTGTTGCTGATGTTGGTGACCATCCTGATGAAAACTACAACCCAAATGCCTTACCGGTTCTAAAGCACGATTTTACCATTGCTATCAACCATTTAAATTGTTAATGTTATTAAGAATGATATATTAGAGAGTATGAACTACAAGGAGTTAATCGAGAGCGTTGCTTTCAAAAATGCTACGAGGCTCACGATTCTTTTTAGTTAAACTAAATCATTTTGCAATAATACTTTTATTTTGTTTAACGTTTTCACAATCATTTAAACTATATATGAATTATTGAGTTTATTTTTAAGTGGCACACACATTTTTATTAGCCCTGGACCCAAAAGTTTTAAGGGATTCTTGAAGACGGCCTTGGTCTAATGTTCCCTGTGGACTAGAATCTCCAATGATTTGAAGCAACTCACACACTAATGTTCACATGAGATATTACTTGCTTATATACCCCACTAGATTTAGTTTAACTCTTCAAGTTCTACAACCATGCACATTCAGCCCTTCTAACTTCCAATAACCAACAACAACTTGTAACAACTAGAATAGATAGCTTTAGCCCTTCAACTCATCTAAAGATGTCAAAAACGTAAACACGAAGTTGAAAACATTTATACAAAATACCTTATTCATTTCACATTTACTGCTGAATTGCGTTGCCGTTGTAGCATATCTATTTAACACATAACGTTCGCAAAAGGGCTTAGGTGAGTAATTATTTACTTGTTTAATATAGATTATATTTATCCGTTTATTTTTTTACAATAATTTAGAAATATCTTACCTATAATAATAAGAGGCTTGCCTCCCTAGTGGAGATGCAGACATACAAGTACGATTCCCATTCGGGCCAAATTGATGGGGATCTGAGTGGAGGGACGAATCGAGGCTTTAATCACAGGTTCGAAACCGACAAGGGGTGAGAGTTTACGAATTTCATCCGGTTCCCGTGCATCAAAGGGGTATGGTCTCACAGTGGTTGAGAAGTCGACCTTAGATATAGCCCCAAATATGATAAGTTTACACATGCGATTCCCTGTCATTATAAAAACTATTGAATGTTACCAATATAAACTTTGGTCTAGTCTCATGTTATAAAAATAGTATAATTTAAACATATTGAATAAGGCTTTGTCTTTCTAAATGGTAAAAGTTTAAGTGGGTTAAAAAATGTAATTTGAAAGTATAGTAAAGAGTGTTTTTCATTAAGAAAACATATATATAATGTTACGAGTTAATGACCATTTTTGTCCCTGTGGTTTGCTACTTTCGTCACTTCAGTCCAAAGTTTGAAATTTTGTCAATTTAGTCCCCATAGTTTTAAATCTTAGCCAAATATGTCTCATTCATCAAACGGCATCCAGCTATGTCGTTAGTTTAAGGGTATTTTGTCTTTCTTTCTTTTTATTTTGAGTTAATGGTCATTTTAGTCCTTGTGGTTTGATACTTTTGCCACTTTAGTCCAAAGTTTGAAAATTTATCAATTTAATTCTTTTTATTTTTATTTTTTTTTTGTTTATAACCTGAAAAGCATAATCCAAGCCCAAAGCAATCGAGCATCAACTAAAACAGGTCTGCATTTACTCTGTCGACGACAGTAATCATGCCCCGTCCCCTCGTATTTTGTTTCTAGACGGTTCATAAACTCTCCCCCATGGTGGAATTCAATGGTAAAGTGGTCAAAGCAACTCCCTAAAAACGATTTGTACGAAAAAAAACTAAAAATCATTTCTTTGATGAATGCATAATAGTTAGGGTTTAGAGATTAACATATCGTAACGAAAATTTGGGTCGAAATCAACTATTATACATTAATCAAATAAACAATTTTTTTTTCTGTACAACTCTGTTTCAGGGGATTATCTTGACCACTTTACCATTGAATTCCACCATATGGGAGAGTTTAGGAAATGTCTAGAAACTAAATACAAGGGGGGGTACTAATACTGTTGTCAACAGAGTAAATGCATACCTGTATTCGAGGTTGTTCGATGGTTTTGGGCTTGATTTATGCTCTCTGGTTTATAGACAGCATAAAAGTTAAAAGAAATAATAAATAAACTGAAATAAACAGAACATTAAATTGATAAATTTTCAAACTTTGAACTGAAGTGGAAAAAGTATCAAACTACAGGGACTAAAATGACCATTAACTCAAAATAAAAAGAAGAAAGACAAAAATACCCTTAAACTAACGGCATAACAGGATGCTGTTAAACGGATGTGACGTAATTGGTTAAAATCTAAAACTATGAGGACTAAATTGACAAAAATTCGAACTTTGAACTGAAATGGCGAAAACATAAACGAAAATGGTCATTAACTCTAATGTTACACATCAACTTTGTTCGTAGAATCATACGTATCAAAGTTTTTATATTATCATGATTCTTTAAATAAACACATACTAAATTATGTTCCAGAATGCTTCAAGATGTGAAATTATGAGTTAAATCTTTATTTTTTTTCTTCTTCAATACTTTCTGAATTTTAGTTTATATTATATTATTTTTTGCTAAAGTTGCTACACGGTGAAACCAAACCGATTATATTAGTGAGTGTCAAAATTAAGTTGTGTAAAACTAAGCTGATAAACATTTAAGACTAAATACATATTGATAGTAGTCGGATTCAAGATTGGCGGTCTTCCAATATTTGATCAATTGAGCAGGTTAGACTCCTATAAAATAATAGATAGATCAAGACATTTTACTTCAATTTTCTTTCAAGACCAAGTCAATCCTGAATAATAATGAAATCCTCAATAATTCAGTGTATCCGGTACAGTGTAAACATTTAATACAAATCCAATAATTTACACTCTTAGGCTATGCGTAGTGGAGGGGCTATAAATTGAGGCATTTTGCGCCGTGTGGCGCCCAATCAGCAAGATGTGAGAATTTGTTTTTTGGGTGTAATGATGTAGAGGCTAAGATAGTAATATGTATATATATATATATATATATATATATATATATATATATAACACATATTAATAAAATATTAATATTCTTCAAACCTTTCAGGCGACAAATACTCCCCGCCCCGCCCCTTTTCGCCCAAATATCGCCGGGGGCGGTGTTCCCCTTCTTCTCACCTCAATTCGTCCCAAACCTCGCCCCACTACGCACGACCTTACAGTCTTACCCATTCACATATTATTCTTCCAAAGGAATTTATTTCTTTCAACATTTTTCTCATTACTTGTCTCCTAAAATAGTAATGTCTGCTCCATTCATCTTAAAATATATATATATTCATGGAACTATTAATGGAACTGAAGAAAATAATACTTAAGCGAGACACGTCGACATGTATACATGAAATATATCTCATGCTTTAGATTCAAGGGAATCTTTTGACTATTTCATCAACACCAAGCGTGCTTGAGTTGCGTACGTGCGTTGGTGACCAATGTTCTATGGGTTTTTTACATGCATTATACGGTGTTTTCAAAACACCCATCCAATCCACCAAGGATTGAGCAATCTATGGCATATTGGTAGGATCTTTTGGAAAAATGTGTTTTTTTTGTATTTTTATTGTCTTTTTTATATATTTTATTGTGTTTTTGTCTTTTTGTTGTCTTTTCTTTTCTTTTGTTTGTTTTTGTTTTTGTATTAGTAATTTTTTTAAAAAAATAGTTTTTAAATTTTTTTTCATTTTAAACCAAGTTTCGGGTAAAACCAAGTAAAAGTCGAACTTTTCATTTTAACGAGCTAGTCACTGTTCAAATCACCAAAAATATTTCCTAACATTTTTAACTTATATTCATTTTATATTATTTAAATTTCTAAGTTTTCTAAGTTTGTGGTGTGTTGGAACCAAACTTGGTTTAATACCAAGATCGAGAGGATTTACATTCGCTTAAACCCGAGTTTAGGACTTTAGTTAATAAAAATTCTTCTCAAACTAAGCTATTGATTTTATTGAAGTGATTTATATATTTAAAAGAATTGTTTGACGAGTTTGAATAATACGAGGATATAAAATGAATTAAACAAAATTAAATACTCAAAAATACAAGTTTTTATTAATAAGAAAGTTCCGAATTACATTCCCGAGTCGGGTAAATATAAACGAATACAAATACAAAAAATCCGAGATGTTACAACGACGGTAGAACGACGATGACGATGATGCTGGGGATAAGCCCACCACACGCAGACGAGACGACGACGCGGGTGGCGCTGCGGTTTAGATTTATTTTTGTGTTTTGTTTTTTTTTTTCGAACTCATTGTTATGTATTTAATATTATTATATAAAATTTGTTTTGTTTACGTTGTTTCGTTTCAACTTTAAAATTGTTGTTTTATTTTTATTTTTGATTTTGTTTTGTTTTTGTGTTAGTGGGGATGTAACCAATTTTTATTTTCAATATTTTTTTGTTTTCAATTCATCGGTTTTGAAATTACAACGAAAGAACAATTTTAAAATTGAAACGGAACAACATAAACAAAACAAAATTTATATAACAATATTAAATACATAACAACGATTTCGAAAAAAAAACAAAACACAAAAATAAATCTAAACCACAGCACCACCCGCGCCGTGGTCTCGTCTGTGTGTGGTGGGCTTATCCCTAGCATCATCGCCGTCGTCGTTCTACCGTCGTTGTAACATCTCGGATTTTTCGTATTTGTATTCGTTTATGTTTACCGACGTAATTCGAAACTTTCTTATTAATAAAACTTGTATTTTTGAGTATTTAATTTTGTTTAATTCATTTTATATCCTCGTATTATTCAAACTCGTCAAACAATTCTATTTAAATATATGAATCACTTCAATAAAATCAGTAGCTTAAGCAAGTTTGAGAATTTTTATTAAATAAAGTCCCAAACTCGGGTTTAAGCGAATGTAAATCCTCTCGATCTTGGTATTAAACCAAGTTTGGTTCCAACACACCACAAGCTTAGAAATTTAAATAATATAAAACGAAACATAAGTTAAAAATGTTAGGAAATATTTTTGGTGATTTGAACAGTGACTAGCTCGTTAAAACAAAAAGTTCGACTTTTACTCGGTTTTACCCGAAACTTGGTTTAAAATGAAAAAAAAATTATAAAGTATTTTTTTTTTTAAATTACTAATACAAAAACAATAACAAACAAAAGAAAAGAAATAAAAGAAAAGCAAAGACAACAAAAAGACAAAAACACAATGAATGTCTCTAGTAAGACCCATATTCTACCGTTTTTACTTTAAGGTAACACATTCTTAATTATAATTTATTTATTCTTAAATCAAGGTTAATTTAATTTTGTACCTTACCTAAGCTAGCTACTTACGTTACCCATAACCATTCCCATTTGGTCATATAAATTAAGATAGCTCATACTCTTTGTTCTTGTACAAAGAACAAGCGTTAACGCCTTAACGCCACCACCACTTAGGCGTTTAACACTCATATAAACCACATTGTTGGTGTTAAGCAGGGCACCACCCCTTAACGGGCTAGAGAGAAGAGTGATATTTAACTTTTTAGTTAAACCACGACGTGATAATTAAATAGATATGTTGTGTAGTACTCTACATATTGATATTACCCATCGTCTTCTATAACATGTTGGGAAGCAGTAGCGTAGCCAGAAATTTTTTCTTAAGGGTTCGAAAAATTTCAAGAGACGGACAACCGATTGTTTATCACTTAGATTTGGTACGGGTTCGATGCTGAAATTTCTACGGGTTCGATGTCAAAATACACTAATATATAACGCTATTAAAAAGTTTGTACAGGTTCAACCGAACCCATTCCTCTAAACCTGCCTACGCCCCTGTTGGGAAGACAAAAAGATAGATCTATTGCGTGAACAGTTGTGATACCTCCGAGAGTGGATATGTTGAGTGATGATGTTTCCATGGTGTATAGATCATATTTCAACATGAATTTTATAGACCGGGCTAATTAAATAAATTAAATCCATAAGAAAATTTGGTAATATATTCTTTGGACCATGCATCTATATTGACAAACTCAAACACCCCTAATGTACTCTTTAATTGACTTCGTTTTGCTCTCAATAGATTTTAACCCTTACCGCTTAAGACGGACTCCATATTTTTTACATTTTGATATCATTGAACTACAAACCATTATGTATTTACATATTACATGCTCTCATAGGATGTGCACAACATATAAATGCTCTCATAGGATATGCACGTTAGTTAAATATACTAACAATCTTAAACACCATCTTTTTCTATAAAGACTATAAATAGTTGCACGCTTATTAAAGTCAAACGAATCATTATTAATACTAAACACACAAATATGTTATTTACAAAAGTAATAATCATTTAATCCCTCTTTTCTTAATTTCTTTAACCCCACACGCTCCAAATTAATTAAAAAAAAAAACTTATCATCTTTTGTAGAAGATTTTAGATCCATGATGCCAGGCATGATAGAGTCAAAGTGGTTTGGTGGTGTACTATTATATAGCATAAGAGAACAATGACAAATGGATCTTAATTATCACTCAAGAATGGATGACACAAAAACATCTACACTTTGTGTTCATGAATTATGATCCTGAATATGCCCGCCTTCAATCAGACAGGTCAGTTTTGTAATTTCATCACATCACCTTCATCATGATGTTAACTATATGTGTGTGTGTAATTTCTATATTGTAGGACAAAGAGAGGAGCAAGGGAGGTGGAAATATACTTGATCAAGAAGCATAGTGACTTGTTGGCTAAGGAACTTGAGCCTGGAACCTACAAAAAGACCTTATCTATGTCCATTGTTGATGCTTTTGCTGTTCAAATAACTGATGCTTAGGTTAGTGGTGGACCTTGAAAATTTTCTCAGTTAACTATCGTTATATATTCACTAGGGTCGGTCAGAACTTTTACACTATAATTATAGCACTAAGAATTTTTTTTTCACATGGGACAGCTGACCACCATCCAGACACACACATACACACTCATCTCTCTCTCTCTCTCTCTCTCTCTCTCTTCATTCATAGCTTGTAGCCATTCCGGGTCCTTAGTTGCGGTCTTGAAACCACGTGGCTCGGTGATGGCGGTTAAAGCAATATGAAGAGGGTGAGTGTTAAGCGATGCCAAATCAGCAATATGCTTAGGTTTAAAAATGCCAGATTTGGATCGAGTGGTCATTTGATGGGTAGAGGAAGTAGGCTCGGCCGGATGATTGAAGGGAATCGGATCAGGTTGATTGAAATGTAATGGTTCAGGAAGAGGTTGAGGGTTATGAGCTGGTGGATCAGATTGGGTCAAGGAGGGTGGGCTTGGTGGGTTTAAGTTGAAGGATGAAGGTGAATTATTGGGTGAGTTAACTAGTGAGTATAAATTAGAGAGAGGGATTGGTGGGATTGTTGTTGATTTAGGCTCACAAAGTATACACGGAGTGGTGGTAGGTAATTTTGTTGGAGTGGGATTAAGTGGTTGAGAAAAAGTTTGAGTAATAGAAGGTGATGGATCAGTTGGTGAGGTGGTTGAGTTGTTGGCTAAAGGACCCGAAAATTCATCCAAAAAGGTTATGATGTCAAGTTTAGATATGCTAGAAACATCTGTCGCCCCCATAAATGGAAATGCCGTTTCGTTAAACCGAGCGTGACGTGTAATGTAGATACGAGAAGTGGTTGGATCTAGACAACGATACCCTTTGTATTGTGAGCTATAGCCGATAAAGATACACGGAATACTTCGCGGTGCAAGCTTGTGTTTTGAGTAGTCACGCAAATATGGAAAAACTTGGCAACCGAAAACACGAAAATTCGCATATTGCGGTTTGTGATCAAATAAACTTGAAATGGCGACTTGTTATCTAATAATGAAGTGGGGAGCCGATTAATAATATAGGTTGCCGATGCAAAGGCCTCTACCCAAAATTGAGCCGGATCATGGGCATTAAATAGCATGGCGAGACCTGTTTCAACAATATGCCTATGTTTTCGCTCCGAAAGCCCATTTTGTTAGGGCGTATATGGACACGAAAAACGATGAAAAGTGCCATTATCTTCAAAAAATTTTCGAATCGTGTGATTGAAAAATTCCGTGCCACCATAACTTTGAAAAACCTTGATCTTCCTTGCACATTGTGTTTGAACAAGATTGATGAATATAGGCAATATCGTGTAGAAACCTGTTTTGGTTTTTAGTGGATAAAACCACGTGAACCTGGAATAATCATCAATAAACACAACATAATATAAATAACCATCTTTAGACCCAATAGGTGATGGTCCCCATAAATCGCAATGTATAAGATCCTACGGATGTAAAGATCGTTTTAAATTAACATCAAATGAAAGTTTTTGACCCTTTGCAAGTTGACAAGAAACACAAATGTTTGGTTTGGGCAAAACTGAAGTAACAGATAAAGCCCCCAACTTATTTAAAATAGAAATAGAGTCAAAACAAACGTGGCCTAAACAAGCATGCCAAAGTTCATAAGATGCTCGACTCGAAACTGTAGCAACCAAGGATTGTGGAATTTCTTTTAACACGTAAAGGCCGTTTTCACAAACTCCTTAGCTAGCACTCTTTTTGTTATCCGATCCTGAATATGAAAGAAAGGTTGAGAGAAAAGCACATCAACCGAATAATCAGATGTTAATTTGCTGACAGATAATAACTTCTTTGTCAGATTTGGAATGACCAAACATCTCTTAATTTAATATGATCGGAAATAACAGAAGTACCCGTATGAGTAACGGGAAGAGTCTTACCATTGCCAAAAATAACACTTGTATTACCTTGATAAGGAGCAGACTGATGAAGAGAATCAAAATCTGGAGTCATGTGCGTAGTAGCTCCCGAGTCAACGTTCCAATCTGGCGTGTTATTAGTAACATGACATTGAGCATGAAAGGCCTTTGCCAATGAGTCATCAGAAGGAGAGTGTTGCCTAGCATACTTATGTAGATCATGACAAGCAGTGGCAGCGTGGCCATGAGTTTTGCAAATTTGACAATGAGGAAGCCTCTTTTCATAAGAACGACCACGACCATTACTTTGCCCTCCACGATAAGAGTTCCCTCGGTAATTATTTGACCGACCGCGAGAAGCGTTCCCGCGGTAATTAT
Source organism: Bidens hawaiensis (assembly GCF_021521415.1). Lineage (NCBI taxonomy): Eukaryota > Viridiplantae > Streptophyta > Magnoliopsida > Asterales > Asteraceae > Bidens > Bidens hawaiensis. Next base: position 169,068 of record NW_027494930.1, read on the forward strand.
TTGACTGATGTTGAGCTGTGAAGGCCGCTGGTGGGTTGGAACTCCCATTAATAGATTGCATAAAAATCTCGTGACTTTCGGCTTGAGTAACAAGGTCACGAAATAGCGGGGCTGGTTTAGTAGTCCGTATAGCACGGAAAAATTCTCAAAGGCTGGTCCAAGTCCACAAAGGAACCAGTGGAACTTGTCCAACTCGAGAACGGGTTGTCCAATAGCAGCTAACTGATCACAAATTGATTTAAATTTTCGACTATAATCGGTAACCAAAGAAGTACCTTTTGTGAGTTGACGAAGAGTGTCATGGAGAAAATACATACGCTCAGTAGAAGAATTACTGAAAGCCAATTCGAGTGCAATCCAGATTTGACGTGCACCGGAGATGCCGAGAACCTCCGAAGCAACTTCTTCGGTTAAAGAGGCATTCAAAAGTATAACAGCTTTCTGGTCTTGAGCCGCCCAGAGAGAAGCGGCTGGATTCGGAGTCGTCTTGCCTTCGACAGTGATGGTGGATGACGGCTGGAGGGAGGTGCCATCGATATGACCAAGCAGATTCTGGAATGCAAAGATTGGAAGCATGTGATTCTTCCAAACCAGGTAGTTAGTAGGGGTTAGTTTGAGAGTGACAAGGTGTAATAGGGTGCTCATAGATAGAGATTCAGAAGAGGAATCCGCCATTGAAGAAGAGAAGAAGGAAAAAAATAGGGTTAGGAAGAAAATAGGATCGGTGGTTATTTGGCTGATACCATGTGAGATATGGTGAAATCAACCTCACGTATGTTGAGGTATTAGATTGCTTTATATAATAATACGGATACACAAATTACACCATAATCAAAGGAGATTTGACCAAAAGAATAGGAAACTAAATAACTATACAAAATTAACATATTCTCTTAACTATACGACATGTTCTCTTAATTATACTTTAATAACATGGGACGGCTGACCACCATCCAGACACACACATACACACTCATCTCTCTCTCTCTCTCACACACACACACACTTTAGAGTTTAGATTGTTGATTAAGTTTGAGCAGGGCCGTCTCAACGAATGTGGAGGTCTAAATCAAAACAAGATTTTGAGGCATTTTAATAACAATTGTTAAGAAAAAAAATTGATTATTATAAATTTTGAACTCATAACCTATACTTCAGTAATAACCAAGTCTACCACCACATCAATACATTACTTTGAGTTTACCATACTCATTATAATATATCTATATACAATGTTTTTTTATTTGGAGGCCTTAACTAAACGGGGGCCTAAAGCCCTAACTTATTTTCGCTATTCCACGAGCCACCTCTGAGTTTGAGTATATGTGTTTCAGGCCAATGTGCTTAGATATGCAAAAGAAGTGAGGATAATGGAGAAGAACCAAGAGCTTGCTTGAAATGAAACACTGTTTAATTATGTGGTTGGACGTTGAACCATTATTTTTCTTAAATATCTACTACTACTACTACCTAACAGTCCTAGCTAGAGACTTGTGGCCGCTACATTTGTATAGCATAAGATATTATTGTTTCATGAGTAGAAAGACTAATGAGGATCGGTTGGCTTATTTATATGTTCATATATATGTTGTGAAGACTTTTGGACTTTGGTTGTTAATTCATCGTTTGCGAATCCTTTTGTTTTGGATTTCATTTGCTGATTCATATGATGAGCATGAGTCGCTATGATATAATTATAGGCTAAAACCGAGTTCTAGTTTTTCCATTTTTTTTAAAGTTTATTAACTGAGTACTTATGGTTAGAAACAATTTAGTTTTTTTTCTTTTTACTGGCCGGGAAGGTGACTCGAATTCGGTAAACTCTTGATAGTTTTATAAAAAAACTCAAAACTTGTGTTTTGGTGACATATTACCTAAGTTATTTCGGTTAATTTTTCATGTATATATTTGATGATTTTCAAATCATTTTTCTATTATAATAAAAGCCTATTATTTTTGCCACTTCTCAATACCATAATCTTCCTCATTTTTTTCCAACCAATTTTCATATATGGTCCTTATCTTTTAAGTCATTTCAATATATGACATTAAAATTATAGGTTTATTCCAACTAAATCCATTACTACATACAATAAGTATTCTCCATATGGATTGACAAGAGACGATTAGTGAATTTTGAAGTGTTAATTAAAGTGTTTATTATGGTTTATATTCAAAATAATAAACAATAAGCATTCGATTCATAATATGTGCAATGAGAACAATCGACTTGGACTAAATTCTGATAACGTCAGCGACTAAGGCTTAGCCTTTAATACCTGAAAATACATATGATTTTAAAACTAATAGTTTTCGGGTTGACCCGAAACCTAGAATTCTGACCCAAGAACCAACCCGAATTCATTCGATTCAGGTTCGGGTTAGTATTTTCTTGGGTTTGAGTTTCTCGGGTCAGGTTAGTTTGGGTCAGGTACGGGTTTTCTTGGGTTGGGTTTCATGTTACGGGTAAAAGTGGCAGCCCTACTTTCAACGATTATAAATAATAATAATCGCTACATTCATTTTATGCAACTTTAAATCTTCTAATATTCTTTTAACTCAGAATAATCACTATTATTTGAACATGGTTTTAATGTTAGTATGTATTTTTCATTTTCCTGACAATTACATTCATATGAAATAAACAAATCATTTTGTTATATTTAAATTTTTGGTTTTTATGTCGCTTGATTATACAGTTTTTAATTGTAAAATATAAAGTCAATTAAAAATTTGTCATACACAGAATATTAATTACAACAAATTTATCATGATCAATCAATTTCAAATTGTAAAGATTCTAAGGATAATTATTTTATCAAAGTTCAGGTATATGGTTTTTGGGATACTAATGTTTTTTTTTGGATAAACATGAGGAGATATTCTCAAATGACATCATATTAATTGATTAAAAACATGATATTTTATGTGTATGAATATTTTTTATTAGTACCATGGATATATATTATCATTTATCTAGAGTTGGTATGTACTTAGAGAACCTTTTTTGTCACACATGCAACTATATATAGCTATATCAAGAGTTATAAGCAGACCTATATGTTACTTTATTAATAGTTACAAGCAGACATGGACTAAAAATTTTGATTTTTGATAAACATTGTATACCTAATAATACAATAAAAAATGTAGTGTAATTTTAATTTAATTGTAATTGTATTAACAATATATAATCAATTTGTTGCCTCTATTTCACTTAATGGTTAAAGTTTAAAATTTTCAACAATTACCCGTGTAATACACGAGCCTCAAACTAGTTTATCATATAATAATAACATACAAGTATACAACTATACAAGATAACAATGTTACACATAAAAAACATAATTTCTTTCATTATCTTAAAGTGATTGAACATGTATTTGGGTATCTGATTCAAGTCTCACATATGATAAAATAGAAGTTTTAGGTTGGGCCACAAATTTTTCTTGCATATAGTGCATGAGTTTCTTTCTAAGGTAGCGTTTGATATGCAGTAATAACAGAATGAATGGAATTACTCATTGTGAAGGAATTAAAAAATGCATTTGGTTGCTCAATGCAATGGAATAAACGATAGACACCACCACCACCACCTTGCCACTACCACCACCAGACCACCATCACTACCACCGCCACCGTAGCCGTAGTCATCCCAACCATTGTCTTTGTTGTCGCCTGACCATCATCACCATTGTCACTACTTGACTACCACCACCTGACCGCCATCACTACCATCGCCATTATCACCTAACTGCCACCACCCCTACCGCCATTGCCACCACCGCAACCACCATCGTCGTCACCGATGCCGCCGCCACCACCACTGTCACCATCACATTTTTTTTTCTTTTTTGGTGTGTGTGTGTGTGTGTGTATGTATATATATTGATGGGAATATTTTTATCATTTATATTTCATTCCTACGTTTTTTATGGCTACCGAACAACATAAAATAATAATTTATTTCATTCTCATAGGTTAACAAAAAAGACAAAGGAATTGTAATGATCACTTTCATTCATTAGTCCATTAATTTCATTCTCTCATTTAATCCATTACCTCCAACTAAACATATCCTAAGAGTGGTATCCAGGTCAGAACTGATAAGGCGAACTGGCATACGAGCTTTCAAGGACGAATTAGCCTAGCACATCGTGGTTAGGGGTGCTATTCGGGTTGTACTTTCGGATTTTGGGTTCATGTCGGGTGTTCCTCGGGTTCAATAATTTTTTTTCGAGTACTCATACTAGACCCTAATCTCCCCTGGGCTATTCGAATTCAGGTTTTATAAGTACGGGTTAATTGGGTTACGAGTATTTTACCTAAAAAACTATATATATATATATATATGCTAAAATAATAGCAAATATATAATCTTCAAGTTTTAATTTACATAAGAAAATAACAAACCACATAATCCAATCGAAAGAGCCTGAAAAAACGTTTCGATTGATGCAATGAATAACCGGTCAAATGATGAATTGAGCCTGAAAAAACGATCCATTGATTGAAAAATAATCATATCTAATCTCTAGATTAATGAATGTTGGAATAATAATCGACAGGTAGTGTTGGAATCGGAATGGAATATGCGACTTAAAATATGAATTGTGTAGGTAGCGACATTCATTGAAAGTAGAAAGCATGTGATATATAGTTGAATAGAATACTTAGTGAAACGAGTTTTTCGTGTTAACCAGAACCCCATTAAAAAGTAATCGATACTTGACTCGTATTAGTTCGGGTTGTACTCGGGTTTGTTAGATTCGGGTTCGGGTTTCATGAGTACGGGTACTTCGATTTCAGTTTATTGCTATCCGAGTCAGGTTTTGGGTTGGGGTTAAAAATGACGGCTCTAATCGTGGTTCCATATAGAGGTGTACAAAACCGGTTCTTTACCCGAACCGGTTCGGTTTGGGACCCGGTTTCAGTGAGCAAGAACTTGGAATGGTCTGAACTGGCTCGGTTTTAAACCTTTTTTGTTTTCTTTGGGTGGAATGGACTACAGCAGTGGGCACCCTGGCAGGCCTGCTCTGAATTATAAAGTCTGAAGTGGATTAGGGGGCTGCCAAACTCCAAGTCGAAGTCAAAATCATTGCATTTTGAAAAATTGCATTATTGCATTACATATGTTCGGTGCAGTTGTTACTTGTTACAGAAATTACACCATATTGCCCGGTTCCTATTAGTAGGATAAATTTGAATAACTACGTCGGTTACGCCAACGGTGGGTTGAGTTGGAGCACTTAAAGTAGCCATTTGAAAGTGAACAAAGAGTGTATTTCTATGATTTAAGGAATAGTTATGAATAAAGAGTGTTGTGAGTAAAAGTGATCTGAGTTGTGAATAAAGAGTGTTGTGAAACTCTTTAATACTAGTTCCAAGTACTTTTTTAATGATAAAAAAAGTTCAAAAAACGGTAACATTACCGTAGCATGCATGTTAATTATCAATACCATTGTCAATTGTCAGCCTACTTAGTACTTACCTTACATACCTATTGTTACACTATAATAATGTATGCATGATTTCAAGTTTTATGGTTTCAGCTTTAGTGTAAAGTAGTAAACTAGTAAAGTTATTTTAAAAGTTATCTGCTTTTAGACAATTGGACTTCGTGAAGCCCAAAGAGGCAAAGAAGCTTGCATCAGCCATCGGCCCATAATAATCTATACTATATATAAAGCATGTGTCAGGGATTTCTTAAATTTTAAAAGATATAAAACTCATTGTTTTATATACAACACATAATGCATTAAAAAATTATAAGTTAGGGGTAATTAAGTCTTTACCCACATTTCAAAATATACTTACAACTTTGGTCCCTCAACTTCACTACCTTATTTTGTAAGTTTAATAAAAGTTGCACATATGATCCCTAATTCAAAACCAACTACTCCATGGTTTTTTAACGACCATAACCTTTTCACACGTTAATATTTTTTCACAAAAATTACATCATAAAAACAAGCATTTTTTTCTTTTTAATTTGGGTATAATATGCTATAATTTTTAGTTATAAAAATTTAGCATGTTACGCGCTTATCATTTAGAACCGGGTAACAGGTCGAGTCGGGCGAATTCAGGTCACTTGTAAAAGTACAATAGGGTCGGAATGAGTCGATACAAAAAAAAATGATTATGGTTCGGGTTCGAGTAGAAATGGGCCAGGTCAGATGGCTCTAGAGTCAGAATGGGTTTGGGGGCAAAACGGGTTGGTTTAAAAAATGAATTATTTCAAATTACTGTATATTGATTAGGCAAGTTTTAATGTCGGTAATGTGTATTCCCGTCTGGTTACGCATGTTCAATCTTCCATTACACGCAACTGGCTTTGCATGAGTTACGTGTCCAATTTTAGGCTACGTGCACACTATTATCAGGTGATGTAAAAATGGGCCAGGTCAGATGACTACGTGCACACTGTCATCGACGTATGTACCGACACAGACTACATTCAATGTTGAGTTGCGCGCACGCCCCGCTGCATTGCGCGGGTACCTTGCTAGTAAACATATACGCCCAAGTCACAGGACCTGTTTAAAACCGGCTTTCAGTTAAACCCGGTTTGTTGAGCAAAAATACGAACCGACACCCGAAACATGCGGGTTGGGTCGGTTTCGGGGCCGGTTTGAGTGTTGACCCTTCTGAAATGAAGATATGGGCTAGTTGCTTTATGTCATAAAAAGCCCAAGTAAAACTCTGACAGCTCAGTATAGCCGCGCCAGCCAGCCGATGTCATTTGGCGCGAGATAATCAGCCAACAACAACAACAAGAAATTAGGGTTTCATATCTCTCTGAAGAAGTTGTTGAACTGAATCAACTCAGATTCCGATCAATGACGTCAAAGCGGCCGCGAGAGACAACAGAAAGCGAAGACGAAAAGGCTATACAAGTATACGCTCCGGTTACCAAACGATCCGAAAGCTTGCCGGTCACGTTAAGTAATCACAATTCGCCAGTAGTCGTATTTGCTCATGGCGCTGGTGCTCCGTCAACTTCCGAGTGGATAATTAGGTTTTATTTCATTTCATATTATTTTTTAAACTACATTTTGCTCAAGTAATCACAATTCGCCGGTTGTTGATTTAAATCCCTAAATTTTGATTCCTGTCTACATGATTAAAGCTAGGGCTGTAAACGAACCAAATGTGAACCGCTCGGCTGGAAGTTCATTTATGCTCGTTTGTGTAATTAATGAACAAACATGAACCACATTCAATAATGTGTTCACTAACATTCGTTCATGTTCATTTGTATATGTTCATGAAAGTTTTTTGTACATTTTTTTATTTTATCTAAACGTTTTATATTCTTCTCATCATTCACATTGATGAATACATCGATCTCAATCTCTAGGCTCCGCAGATTTTGTATGTGTTCGTGAACGGATTTTATTAACTTAATGAACAAACATGAACTAAAAATCTCGTTCGGTAAGTGTTTGTGAACATGTTATTTGTTTAACAGACAAACATGAACAAGGCCTTGTTTGATTTTGTTCGGTTCGTTTACAGCCCTAATTAAAGCTTTTATCCAGTGTTGTAGAACTCGCTAGTTGCGAAGTGGGGTAGGGACTAATGAATAACATGATTAATCAGGATTCATCGGGTTGGAATTTATATGTAAATTTTCAAATATACATACATACATATATATATGTGTGTGTGTGTGTATGTATATATTCCAAATTTTTTATATAAAATTTTCAATTTTGACCGATTTTGGAAAAATAGAGATTAGTCGGAGACAAGTCGGTGGGGTAGTAGCTAGCGATAAATCAGCGCTTAGTTGGGATTTTTTACAACCATGCTTTTTACTATTCCAATGAAGAATATGCTTGTTGTTTATTCAAATAGGACATGTGAATATTAAGTATACGTGTGTTAATTTTGCACACGATTAAGTAAATTACGCTAAATTAATTAACACTGAACTCTGAACTTATGAAGCAATGGAATTTAGATACCTTGTTAAATTTTAGTAAGATTGATGGCTAGTTTGACAATAAGCTTAAATTTTGTTTTGTTCATGCTATTAGGGCTTATTATTGCAGCTTACTGATTTAAATCCCTGAAATGTGTTTCTATTGCAATGCAGACTGTGGTTTATATGTCTACAAATAGGATGTATGGATATCAAATGCAGTAGTTTTAATTTTGAAATTTGCAATGATAATTAGAGTTCCTTACACTGATTTAATTCACATTCGACTCGGAACTCCTGAAGTAATTGAACTTAGATACCTTGTTAAGTTTTAGTATAATGCAGGTCAAATCATGTGACTGCTTATCTAAAATTTGTTGATTGAAATACCAAAAATTTGGTTCTATTTACATGATTAAAGCTTTTATTTATTGCAATGCAGAATATGCTTGCTATTTTTTTCAAATAGTACATATGTATATATAATATAATTGTGAAATTTGAAATGAGAATTAGAGTAAAACAAATCAAATGGGCAAAGACATGTATGTGCATATCAATTTGCTTACAACTAGATTTCTATTGAACACCAGGCTTGAGTTTTATGCAGATGGAAGAACTTGCTGGCCAATGCTTTAGATGCTGTGGAAGTTGTAACTTTTGACTATCCATGTGAGTTTCATATATGTGTTTGATGTAAAATCTTCACTTGGCGTTAGGGTAACTAATTATGGTGTCTGGCAGATATTAATGGTAGAAGAAAGGCTGCACCGAAGCCAGAAAAACTGGTTGGGTTTCACTCTGATGTTGTAAGAAAGGCTGCTGCCAAGTATCCAGAACATCCTTTGATTTTGGCTGGAAAATCCTTGGGTTCAAGGTAGTGGTTAAACTGTTTAAATAGTTGCAGTTTGTTATGGACCGTCTATAAAAAGGTCACTAAAACAAGACTGTTCAATTTTGACAGAGTCAGTTGTATGGTAGCTGCAGAGGATGGTATTGAGGCTTCAGCTGTAATCTGCTTGGGATATCCACTAAAGGTTTGTTGCTAAATGAATTCTATTTTTGTTTCTTTAGATTTTATTTCTTCTGTAAATGGTATTTGACACAATAGATAATGTTGCAGGCCACCAATGGAGTCATTCGAGATGAACCCTTGTTGCAACTTACTGTTCCCATCATGTTTGTACAGGTATAACAATGAAAAGCTAAAAAGGCTTTTCACTTATGTTTACAGTACTTAAAAGTGGTTGATTCATTGCTATATTTTTTATATATATTTGATGTAGGGTGGAAATGATGGTTTCTGCCCGTTGGACTCTTTAGAAACGGTTAGGAATAAATTAAATGTTATAAACGCTTTGCATGTCATTGAAAATGGTGATCACTCATTCCAAATCGCTAAGAAGAATCTCGAGTTAACTGGAATGACTCATGAAGAAGCTGAAGGACATGCCGTTGAAGCTGTTGCAATGTTTGTTAAACAAATCACAACTGAAAAGGCGATCGATGCACCCATAGTAAGTTTTCACAAGTGATATTATTTGTATATACTAGCTTATATCATGTTTTCATCATAACAATTATTCTCTAGTGAAGGATATGACTGTGTCAGTTAGTTCTGGTGTGTTGTGCTTTTCTATCTTTCTTTTGACTCTTAATCATGTATGAAAAAGTGAGTTAATATCGTTTATTAGGAAATACCATACAAAAGGAAATACAGTAGTTATTACACACCAATTTCAGTAAAGCTTCACAAGTACCACATGTGATTTATTGAATTTAGTATGCCTTGTATATGTTATAATATATTAGCAGTTCTCCACACCTTAGATACGTTTAGCATGAGCTTCATTGTCACTGTCGCTACTGCTGCTGCCATCTTTGCATTTACAATCTTTTCCCTTCTTTTTTGAGTTTTTGTCTTTCCTTCTATTATCACCGATTCTAGGTATGCAGGTGGACATGCTTGATTCTTTTTGTTTTGGGCTAACCGGTTTGGGGCCAACTGGTTTTGGGCCTGAGTTGGGTCGATGACCATTGTTGTGTTGATCATGGCGGTGCATCTGGTCAGCCACTTTCTTGTAAGTTGAGTTTGCCATCTCTTTCATTCTGTTGGTAAACGAATGCTCGTTATCCTTACGGTGGCAGCATGAACAGGTGTTGTTACATTTGTTTGGGGCGTGTTGACTGGTTTTGGTGTGGTCAACTGGTTTTTGGTTGCCACAAGTGTTGCATTTGTTTTGGGTATTGGCTGGGATATGGGCGTGTTGAGTGGTGTGGTCGACCGACCTTTGGCATTGGATTGAAGCCATTTGTTGTTCGGTTTGTTTTTTGGGCTTTGATTGATTGATGGCTCACACACATTGGTACACAATGGGACATGAATTTATAGCAGTTTTTGAAATGGGAATTGGATTCCCATATCACCAAACCGGAATTGGATTCTGACTTTATAATCATAGTTTTTGGTTTTTCGAATTTTAGTGCCTTCCAGTGGTATTATTCTAGTTGGTTCGATTCTTTCGTCATCCAGGCAACTGGCATGGAACCTTTCTATAGATAGAAAGTTTCTGGTGCAATGAATGATGTGTCCCAAAACATTTTAGGTAAATAGTTGGAACCGAACTTTCAAGAATTGTTCCGAGTTTGACGGGTAAAATACTAAAATCAAGTGTATTACTGAAACTGAATTTGCTATTTACTGGCATGAAATGGTGACAATGAGTACCGATTAAACTAAACGTACTTATCTAAACACTGAAACAAGAAATGATCTTCACTGGCTTCTCGACACTACTAACAATGAACCCTGAGCCTTTTTTGTGGTTTCTTATAAGCATATATATCTTTTATGTCTTTGTTCCTATTCAAGAGATTTTAGATAGATGTTAAAAATCGAACTCATTCAGACTGCGGAGTCGATAAATCTTAAATTCAAAATCAAACTTATTCAGACTGCAGAGTCCACAAAACATTCATATTAATAGAACATCATAGATTATGTGGTCTCAGAACTGAACCAACATCCTTTTCACCTGTTGATTATCTTAATGAATATGTAATTTGACAATGAACCAATATTTTTTCATAGACCGCAGGTAAATTATGAAACTTGATTAGAAAATCAACTTCAAAAAAAATATAAAAATTTGTTAATCAAATCCTTTTGCTGTATTCTCTCATGCACCATGCCAAAGTACGAACTATGATTTACGACATAATTTACAAATAATGTCGTGCTCAATTTTTTTTCTAGCAAACAATGGTCGAATTTCAAAAGCATGTAATCAAATTTATTTTTCCACTGATAGTAATTTTTCATTCAAATACCCTGGTTTGTGGCTAAAACTTGAGACATAATTATCAACTTAAAAGGAGTTCAACAGAACCAGTTGAACATCATAAGCCAAATTAGTGCTGGTTATCATCATTGTTAGCGGTTTCCACTACGTTCTTATTATACTCCTCCATTTCCTTCTTGTAACTTTCCATGGCTTCTGCAGCCTCTGCATTCCATCTCTGTTTCTCTTCTTCACTCAGTTCCTGCACATTTAAACTCGTAAGAATTTCAAACTTTTAACAGTTAACCGAACGAACACGAACACGAACACTTGAGAAAGTGAAACATACCTTCCACTTCACAGAAATGAGAGCAGTGAGTTGTGCATTGCTAATATCGGGCTTCTCTTTCTTCAAATCATTCCTTGTTTCTTTGCTGCTTGATGCAAAACAACATGATTAATAACATTCGAAACGCGAGTTTATTGAAATCTTGAAATGAGTCACGATATGCTACCTGAAAAGAAGGAAAGAAGAAGCGGGGCGTTTGGGCTTGTTAGGATCATCAATCTTATTGCTCTTCTTCTTATGCTTCTTTTCCTTCGTTTTCTGCATAACCGATCATAAAACCAAAATTAATCTTATCCTAAAATCGAATGAAGAATTAACACCGTAAAACTAATAACACAAACCTTAATGATTGTTTCGGTTTTCTCTTTCTTTTTAAGCAATTGTAAAGCTTCCTGCTATAAAACTTTCAAAACCTCATCTTCTTCCTTCTTAGCAATTTCAGCTTCATTTTCTTTATTCTGCTTGTAAATCTCCATTTCTTGAATATATTTTTCATTCTTTTGCTTTGCAACTTTTTCATACCGCGCCTTTTGTTCATCTGTCATGTTCTTCCATTCTTCCCCTAGCAATCTGCCACCACCAAAACAAGAACCAAGTTCTTTACTTTTTCAAAAAAACAGCATTAAGTTTGTCTAATTTGATCTTTTAATGTTTAAATCAAATTACCTCAACCGCACTCTTGTTTTCAGCTACTAAAGCAGCTCGTCTTTCGTTCATAAACAAGAAATACGCAGATTCGGGACGCTTCGGCTTTAATGGATCTTTCTACTTCCTGTATCCATAACAAAAATCATTAAAATCAAATTTTGACAATGACCAAATTTTATAAAACATAAAGATTACAGTAAATTTAGATAATTACTTTTTCTTCTTGTTATCACCGTCTTCTTCGGCTTCTTGTTTGAATTGCAGATATTGTTCAAGTAACTCCAAAGCTGTTTTCTGCTTCTGTTCTTCTTCCAGTAGCTTCATAGCTTCATTTTCTCTCTTCTCATTACCCATAACTTTCAAATAAACCGCCTTCTCGGTTTGATATTTCTCCTCATAAGGCTTCTTTTCTTCAGGAGTTAATGTCTTCTATTTTGCCCCCAAAATATTTGCTACCTCACTAAACTCTGCTTCTGGATTTTCTTTCTTCACCTGCAAAATTCACACAATTCCCACAATTTTTAGCAAAATCTTTCATACCCACACACACAAAAAAAAAAGATGAAAAAATTGGTGCTTGCCTCAGTCCAATTCTCCTTACACCACATGTTGTAAGGAGTTGCAGGCTTTTTGGTTTCTTGCCCACTCTTCTTCTTCTTCTTCACTTGATCTTTGTCTTTTAAAGATTGCAGTATGGGAAGTGTCTATACAACAGATTATTAAAACCCTAATTTAAGTTTCCAATTCAAGATACAAAGACCCAAGTGCTAAAATCAAGAATTATATTATTATAGATGTGAAAAAGATGATGAAAACCCTAAAAATTTGATTTTTCACAACAATTTCAAATCTTGATACAAACCCTAGTCCCAAAAACCAAATTTAAACATACAAACCCTAATTTTATTGACTAACCCTAGAATCAAGAATCAAGATTCAGATACTTTAACACAAATTGAAGAACTTGAAATCATAATATTATATCAAAAGGGAATCTTGATACAAACCCTAATTAGACTAACCCTAGGACCAAGATTCAAGATTCAAAAACTTTAACATATTAAAGAAATTAAAACCCTAGAGATATTATATTAAAAGGGTTAATAATAACATACCATTGTGGGTTTAAATTCTTTCAATTTCTGCAACTTTTTAAGCTCCAATTTCATCTTTTGTTGCTCTTTATTATTCAACTCAAGCTCTTGATCCTTCAACTTCAAAAGCTCCTCTGCTTGTTGCTTCTCAAGTGTCATCTTTTCAAGCTTCTCTTGCATTTCCAACAACTCTTTCTCAAATGTTGCAGCTTCGGGTTGCGGTTGCATTTTCGATTTGGATGGTTTCTTGATTTTTGTGGATTTGTGTTGCGAGAGGGTTTCGGAGTTCTCTTTTCCTGCAGAGATCGCTCCCGCGGCAATGTTGGATTCATTGGTTGAAGAGGGTTTGGGGTTTAGCGGCTTTTGGGTTCTCTTCTTTGTGGGGATAGCCACGAAATCTGCGGTTGCGATATCGGCCATTTGTGTGATTGATTCAAGGAAGAGATTGTTTTGTTGGTTTGAATAGAAATGATTTGAGGGTTTTATAAAGAGGAGTATTGGTGTGGTTCTAACGGTTATATTTGTGAATTCAAAAATATTGCCTACAAAATTTTTATTATTATTAATTATTGTTATTTGGAATTAATATTGGACAAGAAAGTTTGTAAAAAGTTTGAAAATTTTACCTTTTAAGAATTAAGATTGTTAATGACTTCAAATCTGGGAATTAAATGCCTATAATATATATTAGTATTTTTTTCCTGAAAATGTTGTGTTTTAGAGCATTCGCATCCCATCCCCTAAATTTATGTGAGGAGAGTATGTAAATTATAGGGTGAAGTTATGAGTGGTTGTGAGTGTAAATTATAGGGTGGAGAGAAAAATGTAGTGATTTTTTGTAAATTTTGGAAAACATTTGGGGAACATTGTTTGCCCCTATTTATTTTTTAATATTTATTGGATTGTTTGTGAGTAGAGGAAAGAGAAACTGTAATGATAAATGTATAAAAAATATTATTTAATTGAACTGGAGAGAGAAATGTAATGTTTTTTAGTGTAATTATAGAGATAAGGATGGAGAATGGGGAATAAATGTATAAAAAATATTATTTCATTTCTATGTAATATTTGTTTCAATATATGTCTAAAGTTTCTTTGTGTTTACAAAAGAAATATTTATATTTATTTTGTGAAAATTTATTTGTTTATATCAAAACATATATAAGAAAGAGTGAAGTTATTCAAAATAAACATATATGAGTGGTTAACTTTTACAAAATAGACATTGATTAATCATAAAAGTAAACATGTACTCTTCAGGCGAAAATGTCAGTCAACTTGAAAATCTTAGTGTGATATCACCGTCCATATGAACACCTTAGGACTTACGTGTGACTTCTTTAGGTGTAAATTCCATGGAAAAATATTTGGGGTGGGGGGGGGGGGGGACCTTAGGGACTTGATATTGATATTTTGATTTTAAAAGTTGATGTTTATTTTGTAATTTTGACTGGTAATATAATTATATTTAAAGAATTTTTCTTAAACTGGGTTGAATATAAAACCAATGTTTTAAAAACCGGTATTTTACTCGTACAGGATTTGGTTTAAAAATGGTGTAACCGGTTAAACCGTGATGTTCAACCGGGTTAAATAATTTACCTTGTAATTCAATATAAATGCAACTTCAACTCAAAAATACATTAATAAACATCAAACATGAATCAAACATCAAACCTGAACAATGAAAAGTCAAGTAGAAACTTAATCCATTACAAAATATGTAAAAAAAATCCATTACTCATCGTTACTATTGTTAGGGCATGGAAATTTGACACTGTGGATACGTTATTTTGACATATGTTCTTGGATCAGTTATCCTTAGACAGATCCTGTCAAGATCAGTGGTCCTCAGTACTTGGTATTATTAACAATTGTTTCTTGTGTGTAAGTTGTTATTTAATAAGTATAGCGGCTCCAAGACTTATTTCACCGGATATCTCGCTATTGGACTTGGCAAACACGTGGTCAAATGGCTGTAACACGTTTAGTGGGAGAAGTGGCGGATTTATAGGACTTCTTGTTGTGTCACAAATAACTGAGTATTGAGGATATGTTATTCTTGAAGACATGTCTTGATCAATTATCCTTCTGAAGAGTTCCAGAGCTATGTCAGGATCATGGATCCTCGGTATTTGATGCTGTTAACGGTTGTTTCTCATATGAATGTTGATATTTATCAACATTAACGGCTCCAAGGACCAAGGCTGCCTAAACTTTCGCTACAAGACTCCTTTATGCACGCGGTCAAAGATATGGAGTGGATAGTGGAGGATTTGTGGATTTTTAGGACCTGTTTGTTAGTTAGTTATTAATTATTTTCTTTATATACTGAGATTATGATCGATTAGGAGATTCATTCATCACTGTATACACACACACTTAGAGCAGAACCAAACACTCTCTGTACACATTAGCAATTCTTGTAACATCGATCTAATCTCCACAACACTTGTAACCGATTTTTACCATTAATAAACTTGACGGTGATAGTTTTCACCGTCCGGGGGTTTTTTGTGCCGAAGATTACTATATACACGTACTATCCGACCAAAGGTTACCTCGTTGATCCTTGACTGAAGTGATTCGACCAAAGATTATCTTGTTAATCCTTGACCGAAGTCATTTTATCAAAGATTGCCTTGTTAAGTTTTGACCGAAGTAAGATTATCGTAATTAAGGGTTTTTTCCCTCGTGATCAAATCACGGTGTTCATCTCTATTTCGTTTATATAATCGCTGTTATCATTTTAGCACTAAACCTCACATAACAGATTTGGATACATTATCCTTAGCAGATTTTTGTCCAAAACAATTTGGCGCCCACCGTGGGGCAATTGGTGCTATAATCCAGATTATTCCCTATCAGTTTCCAACTTTTCATACCCATATCACTTTCAATGGCCTCTCAATCAACCTCTGCTTCATCAACCATGCCGTCTTTGGTTTCTCTCTTATCAAGGACTTTGCCACCGATGCCTCCGCCAATCACGGGAGCACCAATGGCTGCTGCTGCTGGGGGAAAGACGCAACAACCAGTCTTCCAGAGCTCCAAAACCGCTGCTGCTGCGCCGGTGGTTAATACTAACAATGATGTTTCATCTATGTTTTCACAAGTTAAAGCATATATGGAGCAGCATAACAAGATCAACCAGAGGATCCTTCGTGAGATAGAAGATCTCAAGAAGACTAAGAGGCCAGCGGAGGATCACACTCCTCTGATGCCCAGGATGCTGGATTTCGCCAGTCCAGGATCCATGGCTCAGTTCTCGCAAGGATCATCTATCCTTCAACAGGGGTCCATGGGTCCACAGGCTCAAGGATCCTCAATGTTTCAGCCATGATCATTTATCCTCCAACAAGGGTTCATGGGACAGCAAGCTCAGGGATCCTCATTCTTCTCGCAAGGATCATCTATCCTCCAACAAGGGTCCATGGGTCAGCAAGCTCAGGGATCCTCATTCTTCCCGCAAGGATCCTCTATCCTTCAGCAGGGATCCATGGGTCAACAGACTCAAGAACACTCGACCTTTCACTCAGGATCATCCATTCTAGATCCGAGGTCCATAGGTCAGCAGATTCAAGGATCCTCGATGTTTCAGCAAGGATCCTCAGTCCTTAATCCGGGATCGATGGGTCGGCAGGTCCAAGGATCCTCCATGTTCCAGAGAGGATCATCAATCCTTCAACAAGGGTCCTCTGGGGTGTATAACCAAGGATCCTACAATTCCCAGCCTCAAGGATCCTTCTACCAGGGCCAAGGATCCTTAGGAGTTCAACACCAACTATCTTCTGAAATCCATGAATGAGATATAATCCTCATGCAGACCATAGCTTCTGGTGGACCAACTCCTGTAGCAGACGCTTGTTACATCATCCACTCTTCTGGAATGCCGACTTTCACGCAAAAAAGAGGTAACTTGTATGATCCTATATCCTTATATGCTAACCGTGGTTCCATGCAGGATGCAGGTATCAACCAAGCTATGGCTAAGGAACTACAGAAACTCAAGGATATGATATCCAGCGTACCAGGGGTGATCCGTCCAATTCCTGAGATACCAGAAGGAAGCCACAAACTTTCCAGATTTGCTGCACCAATCTGTGACGCGGAGATCCCAAAACGCTTTCAAACCCCCAACATGAAAGTGTACGATGGTACCACTGATCCTGAAGAGCATGTAGCCCAATACAGGGAAAGAATGGAGATCAATCCAATTCCCGAGAGACTCAAGGAGGCTTGTCTGTGCAAGGGTTTCGGATCCACACTAACAGGATCTGCATTAAAATGGCTGCTAAGTCTTCCTTCCTTTTCTGTTATTTCTTTCTCACATTTAGTTAACTTGTTCAACGTCCAATTTTCTTGTAGTAGGAAATTTGAGAAGTTAACTAGTGACTTATAGAGTTGTCCAACCTTATGATGAGTCCTTTAGGGATTTTGTTACAAGGTTTGGCAGGGAGGCCCTAGAGATTCCTAATCTTGATATAGTTATAGCTGTTGAAGCATTCAAGATGGGACTTCAATGGGGCTCCCCATTTTATAACGATCTTGTGATGACTCCATGCAGGACTTTAGATGAAGTCAGAAATAGGGCACTTAGATTCATAAGACTAGAGGATGATAAAAGGATCTAGGAAAGATTGGGTACTTCAACAAAATAGGAGTCACCCGGTAAGAAATCAAGGATCCATGATCCTGAAGAAGCCCCTTAGAAAGCAGCAACACCACTACCAGATGCGCACGTGATCAACTTCGTCTCCAGAGGCGCAGATATATTTTGAAGTTCCTCTCCGACAGCAGAGACCCTCGTTGAGAAGACCGAATTGAATAATGGGGAAAGACCGCTTATCCCCACTACGTCAATAGCTGATAAAAGAATCTTCTTTGAACAAGAAGATAGTATAAGGATCCATGATCCTCATCGAGATGCTCGCATGATCAATTTCATTTCCGGAGGGTCAGACATATGCGGCACTTCTTTCTCTGCAGCTAAGAGGCTAGCCAAGGAAATAAAATTGGATGGCGGGGACCAACCGGTTATATTCACCACTCTGACCACTGACAAAAGAATCTTTTTCGATGAAGAAGACAAATCAAGCATCCAGGATCCTCACCACGATGGTTTGATTATTACTTTATTTATAGCTAACCATTATATTTGCAGGATCCTAGTTGACGGTAGCTCGGTCAATATCATCCAACATGATGTACTTCAGAAGATGAACATACCAGATCCAGACATCATCCCAAGAACATCGGTGCTAGTTGGTTTTAGTGGAGAAACCAAGAAAACATTGGGGGACATCAACCTCCCAATATACATCGAAGGGTTAAATTCTTATCAAAGATTTTGTGTAATTGATAACCTTTCTTGTTGCAATGTTATTTAAGGTAGGCCTTGGCTACATGGAATGAAACCAGTGGCTTCTACATACCATCAGTGCATCAAGCTTCATACCCCTTGGAGAGTAGTAAGGATAGACGGTGATCAGGTGGAAGCCAAGAACTACTATTCTTCGTTAATGAAGTCGACAGCCAAGCAGACTGTGGCATAGCAACCACAGCAACATCCTAGGGACGTTCTGGAAGCTCGGGAGAAAGACGTTAAAGAAGTATCCTTCGATCCCGAGGATCCAGACATAAAGGTGTTCCTAGGATCCAGTATCCCCAACAAGATTGAGGAGGATTTGGTATCCTTCTTAGGGCGAAGAAAATCTACCTTTGCCTTTAAGCATTCAGACATGACAGGGGCAACATATCAAAGACTGGTCAATATGATGTTCAAAGACCAGTTAGGCAAGACCATGGAAGTTTGAATGGACTCAAAAGCATGAGGATGCGCTGAAGGCTCTTAAGGATTATCTATCCTCAGCACCAGCCTTGATGAAGCCAATTTATGGTGAGCCGTTGTCTCTATACTTAGATGTTTCAGGTAATGCAGTCAGTGCTGTTCTGGCCAAGGATCATGAAGGTCCACAGCATCCGGTATATTATGTAAGTAAAAATCTCTTAGACGCATAGGTCAGGTATTCTCACATTGAGAAATTAATTCTTGCTTTGATTATTGCCTCAACCAAGTTGAGACATTATTTTTAAACACCCTATTATTTTGAGAACTAATTATCCTGTGAAGAATGTTCTTAGAAAACCAGAGTTATCAGGTAGAATGGCCAAATGGGCAGTGAAGTTAAGTGCATATGATATCCAGTATGAGCTAAGAACAACAATCAAGTCTCAAGCACTGGCGGACTTTGTGGCTGATTTCACTAGTGATCTACAAAAAGAAGCTGACTTGGAGGTCCAACAACTGGAAAAGATCAAGGATCCTTGGATCCTCTTCACAGATGGAGCATCCAACGTAAGAGGAACGGGATTGGGCATACTACTGAAATCGCCATAGGGGGACATAATACCCCAGTCCATTGCATGTGCATTCCAAGCTACCAACAATGAAGCAGAATACGAAGCACTTATAGCAGGTTTACTCTTAGCCAAAAATATGAGGATCAGTTTTCTTCAAGTTTATATGGATTCTTTACTCATTACTAACCACTTTAACGGTTCTTATACCGTAAAAGGTGAAAATATGATCAAATATTTAGAAATTCTGAAGGAATTAGCAAAATCTTTCGATGTATTTAGTATAGTACATGTACCAAGAGAAGAAAATGCCGGGGCAGACGCTTTGACAAATTTAGCCTCATCCCTAAAAATACCAGAAAATACGAAGATCCCAATTATTCACATACTCTCGCCAGCAATATGAGAGCAAGAAATTGGGAAAATAACAAATAATAAGCAGATTGTGCTTTGGGATCCATTATCCTCGGCCAATCAAGGATCCTGGATCCTCCCGATCAAAAAGTACATACATACAGGAGAAATTCCAACAACAGAGAATCCCAGATCCTTCAAACTCAAGGTATCAGAGTACATTTTATTAGATGATATGCTACATAGAAAATCTCTTGCAGGTCCATACTTGAGGTGCATCGAGGATCCTGAGATCAAAGAAGTACTCAAGGATTTTCATGAAGGAGACTGCAGCAACCACACAGGTGAAAGAGCACTATTTTCTAGGATACTTAGAACTGGATACTTCTGGCCAACAATGAAGAAGGATGCAGTGGAGTATTCAAGGAAATGTGATGCTTGTCAAAGACATGCAAACATTCTTCATCAGCCAGCGGAGCCTTTATATCTTATATCCTCCTCATGGCCTTTCATGAAATAGGGTATGGATATTGTAGGCAAGCTACCAAAAGCACCCGGTGGAAAAGTCTTTATGCTTGCTATGACTGACTACTTCTCCAAATGGATTGAGGCAGAAGCATTTGTACAAGTCCGAGAAAGGGAAGTAATATCTTTTATTAAACGAAATATTATAACTAGATTTGGTATTCCTGCTGAAATTGTTTGTGACAATGGTTCCCAGTTTATCGGGGATAGAACCACTAACTTTTGTGACAGTCGGCGCATCAAAATGATTACTTCCATTCCGGTTCATCCTCAAGCCAATGGTCAAGTAGAGTCTAGCAACAAAATCATCATCAACAATCTGAAGAAAAAGCTAGGATCCAAGAAGGGAAAATGGGCTGAAGAACTTCCTTATGTTCTTTGGGCAGACAGAACAACTCCAAAAAATGCAACAGGCCAGACACCCTTCTCATTGGTGTTTGGATCATAAACAGTAGTCCCTACAGAAATGGTGGTCCCTATAGCCAGAACGAGCATCCGTGATCCTGAAGCCAATGAAAAAATATTTCTTGAAGACTTGGATACTATAGAAGAACTCAGAGACCTAGCAAAGATCAGAATGACAGCTTATCAACAAAGGGTAGCTGGGGCATACAACAAAAATATCAGAATCAGAAGATTTCGAGAAGGAGATCTAGTGTTAAGAAAAGCCTTCCAAAACACAACAAATCCGGCTGATGGGAAGCTAGCGCCCAAATGGGAAGGACCTAATTAGATTGAGTCAGAAGCAGGAAAGGGCGCATATCATTTGCTCACAATGGAAGGCAATAGACTACCGAGAGCATGGAATGCAGTCCACCTCAAGAAGTACTTTTTCTAATCAGGATCCCATATCCTGAGAGGATGTATTGTCCTTAGAGAATCAAGGATCCTAAAATCGGTAATATCTATCTAATTACTTATTCATTTTATATTCTTATTATTCTAAGGATAATGTATTTTTAACATTTATTTTTTCCAAGTTTTTTAAGTAACAATGCAGATTTCAATAAGAAGTTCAATGTCTAAGAGGTTGGCCACCTCTCCTTTACATATAAGGTACTTTACTATTTCCCTTGGCTTTGCCCACGATTGGGTATGACCCCCGATGGTCATACCCCCCTAAGGTTTAAAGGTTTTCACCTTTCTCACGATCGCCAGTTGCGCACGATATCCGATGTATAGTCCGGGACAGCGGGACCAGTACACGTTTAGTGGCTGACAATTTCGTTGTTGCCGGCTATATGGAGGATCCTACGATATATGGTAGACTTACCATTTCCTAAGGTTTAAGGGGTTTTCACCTCTTCTCAAGGGCCATGTCGCCAGTTTAATCCTAAGGTTTAAGGGGTTTTCACCTCTTCTCAAGGGCCATGTCGCCAGTTTAATCCTAAGGTTTAAGGGGTTTTCACCTCTTCTTAAGGGCCATGTCGCCAGTTTAACACCAGATTATTGGGCTTGTCCCCAGAATATTTGTTGGGCTTGTCCCCAGAATATTTGTTGGGCTTGTCCCCAGTTTATTTTATGGGCTTGTCCTCAGTTGCACGGGCTTGTCCCCAGAATATTTGTTGGGCTTGTCCCCAGTTTATTGGGCTTGTCCCCAGAATATTTGTTGGGCTTGTCCCCAGTTTATTTTATGGGCTTGTCCCCAGCTTAACGGATTTGATCCCAATTAATAATATGAATTATTTGCAGCGAATTTTCTAAGTTATTACTGAAGATCGAGAAACTAAGGATCCCAGATCCTAAAACTACTCTTGTAAGGAACATTAAGAGTTCAATACTTCTGGTAACTTAGGTCTAACCAGACCTTACGGTATGATTTCTGTTTATCGGTTTACACTTATTTGATTTCAGTTTATATCTTCATAGATATAAGGATTCATTATTCTCAATCTATTTTTATAAGGATTTGAGATCCTGGTTTATTTTTAGCAAGGATATTTTATCCTAAAAACTTTTTACTAAAATATATTATTTCTTAAAACTTTCAATGAGACTTAAGCTATATCAACAAACTTTCAAAATAACAAGTAACAAGTAAGTAGTCATAAGATTTATATATTAATTAAGATAAGCCACGAGGACTTATCCAAAATTCTTAACCCGGACTTCACCATACGAAATATGGACCATCCACCCAAGTTAAACAGGTGTTACTAGTTGTTCGTGATTTTCAGGGAGAAGGATATACAGCCGGAAGTGAAGATTCCATGAAAACTCCATTGATATATGATAATTATATCTAGCTTGTCAAATCTCATCTGTTTTTACAGAAGTCTGAATTCAAAGGCAAAATGACAGCTGTGATCTTATCACAACCGCCATTTTGGAGGCAATTGTTAGGGCACGGAAATTTGACACTGTGGATACGTTATTTTGACATATGTTCTTGGATCAGTTATCCTTAGGCAGATCCTGTCAGGATCAGTGGTCCTCAGTACTTGGTATTATTAACAATTGTTTCTTGTGTGTAGGTTGTTATTTAATAAGTATAGCGGCTCCAAGACTTATTCCACCGGATATCTCGCTATTGGACTTGGCAAACACGTGGTCAAATGGCTGTAACACGTTTAGTGGGAGAAGTGGCGGATTTATAGGACTTCTTGTTGTGTCACAAATAACTGGGTATTGAGGATATGTTATTCTTGAAGACATGTCTTGATCAATTATCCTTCTGAAGAGTTTCAGAGCTATGTCAGGATCATGGATCCTCAGTATTTGATGCTGTTAACGGTTGTTTCTCATATGAATGTTGATATTTATCAACATTAACGGCTCCAAGGACCAAGTCTGCCTAAACTTTCGCTACAAGACTCCTTTATGCACACGGTCAAAGATATGGAGTGGATAGTGGAGGATTTGCGGATTTTTAGGACCTGTTTGTTAGTTAGTTATTAATTATTTTCTTTATATACTGAGATTATGATCGATTAGGAGATTCATTCATCACTGTATACACACACACTCAGAGCAGAACCAAACACTCTCTGTACACATTAGCAATTCTTGTAACATCGATCTAATCTCCACAACACTTGTAACCGAGTTTTACCATTAATAAACTTGACGGTGATAGTTTTCACCGTCCGGGGGTTTTTTGTGCCGGAGATTACTATAATCACGTACTATCCGATCAAAGGTTACCTCGTTGATCCTTGACTGAAGTGATTCGACCAAAGATTATCTTGTTAATCCTTGACCGAAGTCATTTTATCAAAGATTGCTTTGTAAAGTTTTGACCGAAGTAAGATTATCGTAATTAAGGGCTTTTTCCCTCGTGATCAAATCACGGTGTTCATCTCTATTTCGTTCATATAATCGATGTTATCATTTTAGCACTAAACCTCACATAACAGATTTGGATACATTATCCTTAGCAGATTTTTGTCCGAAACAACTATGATTACCCGTTTCAACCTTACCCGCTAGGTTAAAAGTTAGTTTTAAAAAATATGGGTCCAAAAAAAGTATCAAAAATATATTGGTTTTAAAACCGGTTTGCCGGTTTAAACCGGTATTTTTTTAAAAAACCGGCAGTACGATGTCTTAGCAAACCGCCCAAAAATACCGGGCTCTAAATATCGGTTGCCTTACTAAAATCCGGTGTAACCGGTTCAACCGGCCGATACAAACCGATTTTTAAAACAAAGTATAAAACAGTAAATGTTCTGATATTATTTATAATAATATAAGAAAGATAATTGTTAGACACATTTAAGTATTTGATATTTTTAAGTTATGATAAGATAACACAATATTAATTTTAATGGAAAGAATATAACGTGTAATGCTCAACATATCTAATATCCTTAACATTGTATTATGAATTAATACCATGTATAGTGTAGCGCATGCCTTTCATGTTCTCAAAAATGTAGTGCAAACCTCTCAAAAAAGGTGTTGCATATAAATATATATTCAATCGTTGTAATCACTATATTAAATAAAAATAAAAAATAAATCTTCGTATTTATCCTTGTTTAGCATAAAAAATGTACATTACGCGATCGAGAGTTGATACATGACGGGTAATTCACATTTCATATATATAATGCAGTCACAAAGGACTTAACGAGAATAAAGTCACATGACCTAAAATAGAAGAGTATTGCGTATCACACAGTTATGGACATACTTAATCCACTACTTTACTCTAGAGTCTAGAGACATAACACCCAAACTAACTATTTTCATGGTTTTTTATTTATAAATTTTTTACTTTAATGAGTAGTATTTGTTTTAATTACATATATTTAATTATATATATTGTTAATGATGATAGGTTTTATCAACTTCTCTAAAAAGTATAAAATATGCTACATAAATATAAAAGATTAAAATGATAGGTTTTATAACAAACTAAAATGTAAAAGTTTATAAAAAAGAAATGGAAATTAAACAATTTTATGCAAGAAAAACACTAAAATGGTTAAAGTGTGATTATAATTATTATAATATTTTAAGAAAAACATAGTTTGCAAAGATTTTATAATTTGGGTATAAATAAATTATATAAAGTTTCAAGGCCGGCCATGGCATATGGCAGGGTAGTCGACGGCCATAGGCCCAACTATCCGCTAGGCCCGGAATTTTTTTTTTAAAAAAAATTATATGTATTTTGATAAAAAAAATATATATAAATACTTAATGTTTTAACATAATTATAAAACAACTAATTTGGTCTAGTGGTAAGGGGGTATGATTCTCAACATGTTTTAGCCTATATTTATGCATTAATTTATGCATTAATTTTTTAAACAACCCAAATCATAACCAGGGAAGCCAGTTTAAAAATTAAATTGTTTAAACCCAACAAAATACTCTTATTTACTTTAGGCCCAAATTATTTTTCGCCTTCGGCCTAAATTTTTTTTCAGTTCTCGGAGCCGGCCCTGTAAAGTTTCATACAAGTTTAAATATGAACTTATTTCCCATTGCTTTAAAACAAAGATTCATAAAGAGGGTTTGAGACCAACTTTGTTGTCTATCACACTATAAAATCATTGTGGTTCTTTATTTAACTTGCGTCTCACAACTTATGAGTATTGGCTCGGTAAAAGCTTGTTTGGAACTCAACTCGAGTTACTTGGCTTGTATAAACATTCAAGCCAAGTTCAAGTCGACGGAAATTTACCCATGAGCTAACTCGAATAAATTCTCATCTTTGATTTTCTTATATATTATAGTTTGATGTGTTAGACCGGTATAACTTAAAATCGGTTTTTTAGACATGTTAAAAATATAAAAGACAAATCATCAAAATTTATAAAGAATGAGTCAAGCTCACCGAGCCACGAACCTCGACCTGAACATAAACTTATTTTCCAACTTGGATTGAAATTACCGGTCCGGATAGACATTCATGAAATGCATAACAGTTGAAAAACAAAACATACAAGCCTATATTTGAGCCAACCGATGCCGAAAGCAAAACTTACAAACACTTGATCCAACTGATCTCATATAAGGGCTTTTAGTAAAAAAAGCATAAGTCTACATGACCACCATTAAATCACATCACATCCTGAAACAAACCTAAACTCTAAACAATGGTGGACACAACAAATACTTCCAAAAAAGCATATATATATAATATTATAGAGAGTTCTTAACACTATTCACAAGCCACTGCATCAAGCACTTGCCACTATATTCATCAGCAAATCATTCCAGCTGTCAATCGGGCCAGGCAAACACCAATGCAAACAATCATACTGAACTTTAGCATTCTTATCTTCTGCATAAGGGTAAAAATGTCTATACGGGCCCGGATGCCCGTCCGGTCTCACCAACGAAAGAGGTGTCACGTCAAGAAGCTTCAACTTCATCCCCTTTTCAGCAGCCCGTTCTTCGGCTTTTGGAATTTCTGATAGTTCAATCTCTCTAAGAATCCTATTAATATCAGCCAACTCAAAGTCGCCATCTTTAGCAGGAACCGTTCTATCACAACTCCCGCCAGTTGACCATGTTCCGTTTTCAAAGTGATCAGGAGTTGAAGTTCTGTAAATGATCATACTTTTAGAGTTTGAATTCATAATGAATTCGAAAAGATTGTTCAAGATTTTTCGGTAAGCGAAGCCGAAACCAAGATCTGTGTAGTTCTTTCCACTGCTGCAACCATGGCAACCTAAGATGTTATTGTGTTCATAGTAGATTGCGGTTTTGATGAACCATTTACCGGATGAAAACAAGATGTAATCCCATGTGTCGAATTGTTCGGTCCATGTTTTGTCAAGAATGTCAAGGTGTAGTTGAATTTCTGCAGATGAAACGCCGTCTATGTCTTCAAAGATGTCGGCTTTTGCAAGAAAAGGTGACCACATAACCGAAACTGTGAGATTGTAAGTAGGAAAATGCCATTTTCTGTTCTTGTAATCTTTATCATGGTAGAGTTCAACTGCATCTTATACCTAAAATAGACAAAAGATTTAAAAGAAGTTAAAAGCTTTGATCTTTTAGGAGAATTGTATATTTTTGTCGGTAATAGGTACTGAGATAGCGGTTATTGCTTCCATTTCACATCTTTTGCATAACTTATAAATGCATAATCAAACTAACACGATTTCAAATGCAATTCAAAGGCCTTTAAAGAAACAAGAACACTAAATATGCTTAAAAAATCAAGCATCAACAAATGTACCACGAAAAATAATAAAACGGGCAAGATTCAAGAATCAAGAATACCTGAGACAGAAGACAAATAAAGGACTGAAGATGATTCCGATTAATCGAATCACCAACAAACGCCCACGATTTATCCCTCATCATTTCAAGAAACCTTTTCGCATCAAACCGAGGCAAGTCACAGCCTTTCGGGCTCCATTTCCAGTACATATACCCGGTGTCCGGCCTCCCGTTTCCCATACAATTTTGATGACTTTCAATCCATCTACAAGTGTTGTTTGTGTATACCGGACTACCCTTATTCGGCACCCATCCACCGTCAGATATATCACACTTTTCTGGCTCATTATCTTCACAACAATTTGCATATAATAAATTCAGTTTCAGCACATAATAATAATAATAATAATAATAATAATAATAATAATAATAATAATAATAATAATAATAATAATAATAATAAATAATATAAACAGCAACAAGCATCAAATCTTGTGTCAGATGCATAAAAAAGTAACCTTTTTTTGCAGTAATTCACTCAATTTATCACAATCAAACCCATAATTAAACAAATGTCCATTGCAGAAACAATAAATGCATGTCAATAAGTAAAACCCATCAAAATCTTGGATCAATTTCATGAAATAAAGACAACAACCGACAAAATAAGCAAAAAAAACAGAGGTAAAAACAGTACCTTGGGGTTGAAACTGGTTAAAATCTTTTGGGGGTTGCATAAAATCAGAAGGATTTGGGTTTACATGATCAGGGGTATTATGTTAGTAGTAGTATCGGATGATTGTGAGAAAAGAAGTCTGAAAGCAAAGCCAAGGAGTAAGATTGAAATGCCCAACTTGAAGACGAAGTGATGCTGCATATAATAAGCTGATCTCCACCAGTTTTGCTTCATCTTTTGGGCCTTCTCACTCAGTGTGGGTTGATTAATTGATTACAGTGATAAGGGTTGAATGAGAGGTTGAAAGTATATGATATAGAGTAGAGGGTACGGATATACAAATGACGAGATGGGGTTTCTGTTTCTTGATCGGCAGATTGAAGACTAATTTATTATTGAATTGATGGGAAATTGAAATTGAAAAAGAAAAGAAAAGGGGTTGATGAATTATTAGGGCTTTTATTATTGGTTTTTTGTTTTCTAATGGAAATTATTGCATATGCCATCTTCAAAAGCTAGAGTTAATAGTTTTTTTTTCATAAATAAAAGTTTATAGAAATATTCTCTATAAATACGTTTTTACGACATGTTTCGCCTGACACGACATGTTTGGCATCAACGCCATCAAATGAGTCTTTCATTACATGTTAGTCTCTAACGTGTATTTCATGGCGTATTTGGCCTCTTAGTTGTTTTTTTGTTTTTTTTAATATTACATTTTTATAATTAATTTTAATCATATTTGTTTTTTTAATAATCTATAATATATATAAACGAAGACCCAAAAATCCTACGTGTCGCGATGTGGTCGCTCCCCCCTTTTTTTTGAGTCATCAGATTTGCTTGATTTTTAAATGGAGGCTTCTCATGCATTTGATCTGAATTCATGGGTATGGGTCTTACCAAACCCAAATATTCTTTAAACGGGTTATAATATCTCATTAAATTAAAAATTATTCTCACCAAATTCTTGATGTGAAAATTCTATAAAATAGGATATACTAAAAATTATTATATGATTATTTTTTAAAATATTATTTATAATTAATAAACAATTTTATAGTAAAAAAATAAGCGGGTCTTGGGTCTTACCAAACCTAGATAACTTTTAAACCGGGTTATAAAATTTTAGTTATTTGTGAAACCTTTTTATCATCAAACTCTAAGTATATTATAAATTTCACTACAATAAATAAAATTAAACCAAAAAATATATATATATTAAAAACGAGTAATGTAAAACAGCCCCCGTAATACGGGGGATAAAAACTAGTTTCTAATATATAAAGTTTCAAATATACCAATGAGATGTGATTATTTTATCCAAGTATTGACATAAACTTTACTTAAAACCGAGCTTGGTCAAATTTTATTGAACAATTTAATATAAATTTGGCACGGCTCAGTTTTGAGTAAAATTTATGACATGTAGATAAATAAACACAGCTAAACATAATATATGAAATTATATATAACTTTTACGATATAACGTTATAAAATAAAAACCAAAATGAGAAAAATTAGTTATAATAATGTAATATTAAAACAAACAAAACAAAAGAGGTCAAACATATCGTGAAAGACGCATTGGAGGCTAACAAGTCGTGAAAAATGTGTTTGTTGGCCAAACAAGTCGTGAAAGATGCATTGAGGCCAAACATGTCGTGAAAGACGCGTTGAAACCAAACATGTCGTCAAATACGTTTTTATAAATGACATTTCTAAAAACTTTTATTTTTTACGGCAAAAGTAGAATCTCTCCATTAATAGTACATTTTAGGAATTTTTGCCACACCTAAGGTTTAATGTAGTGAAGGACTATAAAATGAGAGGATTTCCGATACGTGGTGCTACACTAGCAGATGGACTATTTTCATTTTAGGGGGTGTAGTGGTTGTAGCACAAAAATCAACCCCCCCTATTTTATTATTATTTTCAATCCTGTAACATCCTAAAATTTTTAATGTTGAATAAAGAAAGTTACGTTTAGTGATTTCGCGTTATTAATTAATTAATATCGAGTAAGGAGCGGATCATGGACTTAGATTAATTGAGATGGGTTAAATGAGAATGGGCCTTAGGTCCATGGGCTTTAAGGGATATAAATATCCCCTGAACCCTAAACTATCATTCATTCCATCTTATCCTCTAACACTCCAAAACACACACACCACACGCCACACGCACCGCCGGCGGCCGAGGGAGAGGGACGAACAAGATCCGAGAGAGAGTGAGCGATTAGTTGTGACTAACAAGTTAAACGAGATCCAAACGAGAAAAAATTGTATGATTCTTGATCTTTAAAGTTTAAAGATCCAAGCTTTATAGTATATATACGACCGAAAACGGTTGGGGAACGTAGTGGGTGATGTCGAACCATAACAAGGGTGTTAAAATCGCCAAAATGGTTGATAGAAACCAAACAGTGGCTGTACTGGGCAACTTCGCCGCGAACTGGGCAACTTCGCTTTCAAAGCGATAACTTCGCCTTCAAAGCGATAACTTCGCCTGAGGCCAAGTTCGCCTAATTGATAACTTCGCTTACTGCCAAGTTCGCCTAACTGGTAACTTCGCCTGAGGCCAAGTTCGCCTAATTGATAACTTCGCCTGAGGCCAAGTTCGCCTAATTGATAACTTCGCTTACGGCCAAGTTCGCCTAACTGATAATTTCGTCTGAGGCCAAGTTCGCCTAATTGATAACTTCGCTTACGGCCAAGTTCGCCTAACTGGTAACTTCGCCTGAGGCCAAGTTCGCCTAATCGATAACTTCGCTTACGGCCAAGTTCGCCTAACTGGTAACTTCGCCTGAGGCCAAGTTCGCCTAATCGATAATTTCGCTTACGGCCAAGTTCGCCTAACTGATAACTTCGCCTGAGGCCAAGTTCGCCTAATTGATAACTTCGCCTGAGGCCAAGTTCGCCTAATTGATAACTTCGCTTACGACCAAGTTCGCCTAACTGATAACTTCGCCTAAAGCTAAGTTCGCCTAAGGTTTAACTTCGCTTACGGCCAAGTTCGCCTAACTGATAACTTCGCCTAAAACTAAGTTCGCCTAAGGTTTAACTTCGCATAAAGTCAAATTCGATTAGAAAATAAATTAAAAACCTAATGAAAAATGTGTTAAGACAGTTAATGGAAATAAAATTTTTCCAAGCTGACCTGGCAGCTCGACCCCAGCCAGGGGCTCTGCCCCTTGGACCCTGCTAGGGGTTGCCGCCCCTAGACCCCGCTGCCAGGGGCGCTGCCCCCGGACCCCCGTTCGTTGTGGGTAGTAATTAAGATTAGAAAGATGATATAAGTAGTGATAGTTAATTGATACGTATACTTGTTATACAGTCAGCCGTGCACAACTGAAGAAAGGGATTACGATTAACGGTGAACGTAACCGTGTTCAGGTGAGTTTCTAGCCCCACTTCTGTGTTATGTTTTCGGGGCTGTGTGCATACTCGATATGTTTGTTAATACGCTTATCCTAAGAGATAAGTGTATGCCTTATGTGAATAATGTGATATGTATGAATGATGGCTTGACGGTACGTGAACGATCTTCAGATATTGCATGTACTGTCAGGTTTTAACGCTAAGTATAAGGTAAGTATGATATGTATGCTTATGTGTATGAATGTGATAAAGTTAATAAAAGAATGAAAGGATGGTTGTATGGTTACGAAGAGGGTACCGGGCCCTAATAATACTCGAGGTATGATGTATGGTTGTAAGGTAACGAAGAGGGAATCGAACCCTACTAATATTCGAGAACTAGGGAACCGAACCCTACTAATATTCGAGGAAAGAGGGACCAGACCCTTATAATACCTGTGATGTTAGGGACCAGACCCTTATAATATCTGTGATGTTAGGGACCAGACCCTTATAATATCTGTGAGGTTATAGGGCGAAAGGCTCTTTAAAACGTATGATTATGTATGTAAAGAAAGTATGAAAGTATGAAAGTATGAATGAAAGAATATAAGTTTATGTGTATTGTATAGTGTATGATTAACTAGAACTCACTCAGCGTAGCTGACTTTTAGTATGCACGCAGGTGAGTAGGATGAGGCAGCTCGCTTGAGGAGACACGTGGCACCGAATAAGAGGCTGGCATCGGAAGACTCAAGACGTTTAAGTTTAAATGTTTCGTTAATTTTGAAAGACAAAATGATGTTTTAAGACAAGACGTGTTTTGTTATGAAATGTTTTATGAAAGCTTTATATTCCGCGAATGTTTTAATTAACTCTGATATTTAGAACTGCGTTTATGAGTAAATCCAACACGAAAGTAGGGCTACCGGTAACGGGGCCTTACAAATCCATAACCGGCGACAAAGGTATACGCCCCACCCTCTCCTCACAAGTCGACCTTTTATCGTCTATAGAGGCGATGTCACTCAAAATCGCCCAAGGTCCAACCTTGACATTAAGGCTATGTGTAGTGGGGCGCGAGTTTGGGCGAATTGGGGCGAGAAGATGGAGGAACACCGCCCCCCAGGTGATATTGGGGCGAAAAGGGGCGGGCCGGATGTTTTTGTCGCCAGAAAGGAAGAAGAAAATATTATTATTATATTAATATGAGTCTGTGTTATATATATACATATATATATTATTATATTACTATTGTAGCTCCTACATCATTACACCCAAAAAACAAATTCTCACCCATTGCTGACTGGGCGTCACACGGCGCAAAACGCCCCAGTTTGTAGTCCTTCCACTACGCATAGCCTAATTAGGTGACATAGTGATTAGTTGTCCCTTTTATTTAGTCTTTCCATTGTTTAATTCTACGGGAGACTTATGTGAAATGTATTTACTTTTTATTTTTATTTATTTTTATTTATTTTGGTTAAGAGGGGCTAATGCGACAATTTATAGGGAGAATCAAATAATAATAAATATATTATAATTTTAGATTTAACGTCAATTATGGCACTCACCACTCACAAGTTAGTGACCAGACAACCACCCCATGGGAGGGAGGGAGGGAATTTGTATGGATGCATGTGGGCTTCGTTGTGGAGGTTTTTTCAAAGACCAAAGTCCACATATACATACAATTTTAGTTTTTTTAATGGGGTTGATTGTGGAATGAAGTAAAGGATCTTGAGAAAAACTTATAATCTTATATAGGGCTGATGTATCGGTTTGTGAGGTTCTAACGTTACTGATGCTCTTAAATAGAAAAAATAGAAAAGAAAGGAAAGCATTTATATTCCCTTTAATTTCGTTTCATTTTCCTTACAATCACGATTAGTTCCAATTACTTCCACAATGAATGGAAAGCAATTATATACTATATAGTAAAACAGACCGTCGGTGCCACAAGATGGATTTCAAGGTTTTTTTTTATTGTGTTTTTTTTTGCAATTTATCTTTTTTTAATTGTATTTTCTTTTATATTTGCAACAAGAATAATTTTAAGTTTTATTTATTATTTATTTTTTTGTTTTTTGCAAGTTAACTTTTGAATTGTTTTTTTATACCGACCGACGTCGCACCCGTTTTGATTTTCTTTTTTAGTATTGGTAGTATATCGAACGTAACAAGAACCGACCTAACGTCAATTTTTATATACTTAACGAAAACAAACTGAATTCATGTAAACTCTCTACATCAACGTCCGACACTGACAATGCTAGGGTTTTGATGCTATTTGGTTTTTTTTGTTTTAGTTCTGGTACTGTAACGAACGAGAAAGAAACCGACCAAGTCCGCGTAAAGTCACTGTCTTTTGTTTTAGTTCCAGTACCACCGTAACGAAAACCCACCAACTGTCATTTTTGTTTTAGTTATGGTATCGTAAGAAACCGAATGAATTTCGTCGACTTATGTAACATCCCCAAAATTTTGATCCAAATTTGACAACTTGAGGGATCAAAAATAATAACAAGACAAGTCATGAGAAAATATTAAATAAGGAAATATAAGAAAAATAAGAAAAATAAAATATTTCCTAAGCTAAGTATTTTTACATGAAGGAAATAAAATAAAGAAAACCTATCCCACATTGGAAGATGTAAGAAAGTGTAAGCATTCCACTAAGGAATAAATAAGGAAGATGGAATCCATCCCACATGGAAAGTGGTAAAGAAATGGAAGCTCTTTATAAGAGATAAAATTTCCATAGTTATATTCTTTTATGAATACCATGCACCAAGAAGTCCTAGCAGAGGGTGCGTAGCACCCGACGCTCACGGGCTCGGACGAGGACGACGGCGAAGGACGTTGGGCGCAATGTGGCGCTTTGATGGCGCATTTTGCACTTCGCACGCTCGCATCGGCGTGAGCCTCTTTGAGAGCCGCCTTAGTATTTTTGGACAACGAGAATTAGACTAAAAGTGACAAGCTACAAAAGATGAAGGACTGAAAATGAAAAAATATTATTCAAGGACCCATTACGCTACGCGATGAGTCCAAGATACACGTGTCACACTCTGGTGACACGTGGCAGCATACCAGGACACGTCGCAGAATGTGTCAGACCACGTGTCGGTTGCGGTACGCGTCGAAGCCAGGAAAAGGACCCATCGCGTACCGCGATGGGATCCAAAATCAGCTATAAATAGAGGGGGTCACGGCTCATTTGCACACACACCTCCCACACTCTCTCTCTAGAATTACTCTCTACCTCGGTTTGAGTGCCGAACACCGTTTTGCGTGCCACCGACCCGACAATCATTACCTCGTAATCCGTGCCAAGTACCCGGCGTTTCCTTAAAGTGCGTGCTACCCAAAAAGTAACCCGACATTCCGTCTCGAAGCACGTGCACAACACCGGCGCCCGAACATTGCCTCGATTTGCGTACCAAGAATAGTTGATCAAGAACGTCTCGAAAAGTGCATAGAGTAGAAGTGCTGCCCGTATAAACTTAGGAATATCTAACTCCGAATACCTTGCGAGGTAAGGGGTTCTGTGTGACATCTGCCCAATCCGACCCGACCCAGGTACCCGTTTTCGAATCCGATTCTTTTTATGATTTAAAATTTGATTATTAATCTTTGTAAATTTAACATTAAATAAATTATATATATATATATTACTTACTAATAATAATAATTCCTTTCCGCCGTCCCGCCTCTTTTCTCTCTTGTCGCCGTTCCGCCTCTTTTCTCTCTTGTCGCCGTCCCGCCCCTCTGCTTAACCCTTAAGCCTTGAACCCCCCCCCTTTTCTCTTAACTCTTTGCTTATCCTTTGGTTCTTCCCGCCTAAGGATGTCTGCGCAGCTCCACGCGCCAGACTCCTTACAAGGAAGCCTGCGCGAAGACCAACTGTTCCTGCGATACGCGAGGCGAACTGTTCCCGCAGCGCGCTAAGGATTGTAGTTCTTCCCGCGGCGCGCTAAGGACTGTAGTTCTTCCCGCGGCGCGCGAAGGAATTGTAGTTCTTCCCGCGACGCGCTAAGGATTGTTCTCTGTCTGCCTTCGCCCTCGCGCGCGCTCGAATCTTCTCGCGCTAGACCTTAAGTCTTTTCTTCAGTTTAGGTCAGCCTGTATGCTTTTGAAATATCTTATCTTTTGTTTGAGCACTGTAGGTCAGTTCCGACATCTGTCCGAAAAGCCACTTTCGGCGCAGCATGCGCACCAATCCTATTGGTTGACAGAAAAAAAGTGACTGACATAATCTTTTGAAATCTTCTTTTGCTTGTCTTGAACAGTGCTTTATCTGACTCCTCCCATGCTTTGATCTGTAACCTGTCAGCTTTTCCCCATCCCCTGCAGCTGCCGGCATATCTTTTAATATCTTTTGCTTGATTTGTTAAGATCTTTTCCCCTTTTCAAGGGATTGTGTTCCCTTGGGTTTTTCCTATAAATTAAGCTAATTTTATTTACACTACACACACTACACTTAAACACTCCCCAAATCTCTCTCCCTTTGCTCTCTGCCGTAGTTCCTCAGCGACGCCGCCACTCCTCTCTTTGCCTCCGTCTTCTCTTCTGTTCTGCCCAGAATCTCGGTAAATATAAATATATAAATTTTAATTTGTTTAACTAACAAAAATCGATACTTACTGCATATATTCAAGACATAAAAACCAATCGTTAAACCAATAACCTCTTATTTATAGGTTAACTTTCGCTTGTTTAAAAGTTGGTTCTTGCATTATCTTTCAACGCACCGTTTACAAGTGAGTAATCTCGTACTTAATCCCCTTTTATTTTTAACGTTTTGGGATGTTCATGTGTTCGTACAACTTGAGTCTTAAACTTGTTTATGAAATTTATGTGCGCAAAACCCCATGTGTTATGGACGTTTACTTGGCTGTTTATTTGTATGTGTGAATCATTAACCGCTTTGTTCGGCCTATTCCGAAGTTTTCATGGATCCATTAGATGAACACGGGAGACCTATCGTTTACGGTTTTCTTGTTTTGTTTACACATGCACGTATGATTTATTGTTTTTGTGCTCGATTGGGAGCACGGATTGAACTATGAGCTATGATCTATTTAGGCTTGATCACAATCTGATTACACCCTATGATAAACCCCAGTTAAGCACATGTTGCGCGCAGTGTTTGTTATTATCTATTTATATCTATTAAACTTGATTTCTCACCGACACGCAAGTGTTGACGTTTTATTTTAACACATGTTCAGGTTTGCTGTAGCTGCTTTTGGGAATCTCAAGGACACGTAGGATGTTTTCTTTTTCTTTGGACCTAGATTAAAATGTAACAAGACAAATTATGTTATCTGAATATTTTAAGTTATGATATGATTTATGTTACTTTACGATTTGTGTCATGCGCTGGTGCGCAATGAAAATGTATTTATTAAATATTGACACCCAAATAGTGTCACGAGTAATGAAACAATACGTGGCGCCCCGATGTATAATCCGCCATCGGTCGGGTGTTACATTCTGCCTAAGTTATTATTTTATTATTATAAATGACTTAGACCATTGTCGGAGTTATAGCCAAACCTTGATTACGATTAAGAATAAAATAAATTTTCTTAAAAGCAAAGGTTATAGTTTAAAATATAGTTTCTTCCGGATTAAGAAACGTAAGCAAGTTTATTCAAGGGATATAACTAAATAGTATTTCTTTATTTTTAAGAAATATATAATGTTCATATGAGAAGATGATAAAGTTAATGTTTAATGTTTCTTCTTGAAGAAACATGGTATGTAAATGATAAACAACCAAAGGACTAAAGGTCCAAATGTTTTGAATAAACAAATGTTTTTATCAAGGTTAAAAGCTATACGAAATAGACTAAAGGTCTAAAGCTAGATCGCTGATCTAGTTATTTATACAAATGTTATTCTCGTACTATAGGTTCGAGGTAACAAAACAAGAAGAAGAATCAGAAAACAGGAATCAGTAAAAGAAACTGATTATAAACAGACAAGGTGAATACGCCCCAAATCTTTTATATTGAGTCAGAATGTTTGCATAGGATTTACGAATCCTTAAAACTTTGTGTACAATAATAAGAAACGGACACTCTGATTAAGAGTATACATGTGTCTGGATCCAAACATACATGGTGACTCGGCATTCTTAGCCGATATTATTAGAATATATTTAGAAGATATATTATTTGTATTATTGGTATTTATCTTATGTAATTATAGGGTGATTATGTTTCCTCATTAGAGATAGGTATCATTGTATTCTCTCCCTATATAAAGGGATTATTGTTATCAATGAAAGGCAATCAATCTATTCTCCATAAACGCTTTTATGGTATCAGAGCCTCGGTTCTGAATACCTATCTCTTTTCTTCTTCCAACAAAACCCTAGTTTTGTAACAAAAGCATTCGGCAGCCATGTCTAAACCAGATACGCCCCTCATTCTTCCCAACTCAAACCCTTCTTTACATCCTGCATATTCTGTAAACAATATTCAGTCCAAAATTCGAACCCTTGATGGCGATAAGGTGACCTACTCAGCCTGGATCAAATTATTCAAGTTTAATGCGACTGCTTATAGGGTGGTCGATCATCTCGATGATACCCCTCCTCCGGCTGTCACCGATCCTGCTTACCCGGCCTGGAAAGAGTTGGACGCGCTGGTCTCGCAATGGATTTACAGCTGCGTCTCAGATGAGTATCTACACCGCATATTGGACACCGAAGCTTCGGCTCGTCAAACATGGCTGAAACTCGAAAAGATTTTTCGTAGTAACAAGCGTGCCAAAGCTGCTGCCCTCGAAACTCAGTTTGTTAACCTCACTCTTCTCGCTTGCAGTTCCGTTGATGATTATTGCAAGCAACTCAAAAATCTTGCCAATCAACTCGCTGATGTAGACCAGATAATAACCGAAGATCGTCTCGTACTACAGCTTGTTCGTGGCCTCTCTAAGGAATTCGAAACAACCGCTTCCTTGATCAACTCTCAAGCAGTTGATTGGGACACGGCTGTAGCTATGCTGAATGATGAAGTCATTCGACAGGCAGCACGACAACACCAGTCCACGGTACTTCTAACCCCCCGCAGCACCTCAGCCTCAACACTCGGCTGATACCCAACATCCATCTCCACAGCCTCGGGACAACATTCCGCCCCCACAATCCGGAACTCCGTACCGTGGTCGTGGTCGAGGACGCAACAATCAACCTTATCGTGGCAGAGGATCCCGCGGGAGAGGCTACCGAGGGTAACAGTTCTACTCATTCCTTTAACAATTTTTCGGGGCCAGCAATATTACCCACAGTGGGCTTGGTGGAATACTCCACCTTGCCCATACCCGACTCAGCCCAATTGGCGGCCCAATACACCTCAGCCGGCACCCTCCGCCAACTTCACCGGGTACCCGTGTCCTACACCCTACAGCCCACAAAATGGCAGCTCCTCCTGGTTTCAATGCATTATGCCCATCTGACTTAAGTGCTGCCGTGAACAACATTAATCTTGGATACGCGGACCCGACTCCCTTCATGGATACAGGTGCTGAACGTCATGTCACTGACAACCAAGGTATGATTCATCGCCCTGACTTATTTCCTGTTAACACTAAACTATTAGTCGGCAACGGACAGTACTTACCAATTGCGGGTTCCGGCACTGGTTACCTACCAATACATAACCGAAATTATATCCTACCTGACCTACTTTATAGCCCACATATCATTAAAAATTTATTGTCTGTCCGCCGATTCACCCGTGATAACAATGTTTCTATTGAATTTGATCCTTTTGGTTTTTCCTTGAAGGATCTCAAAACGGGGCGGCTCCTTTCCCGCCACAAATAGTACGGGCGACCTCTATCCAGTCACTCCTCCAACATTACCACCACAAGCTTGCTTCATCACCGCTGCTACTTTGCCTTGGCATGACCGTCTTGGCCACCCCGGCAAACAAGTTTTTTGATATTTTGTCTCGCAATTTTAATTTTCCATGTAATTCGAACAAGCTTTCTACCTTTTGCAATTCTTGTCATTTAGCCAATAGTAAACGTTTACCTTTTTATGAATCTACTTCTTTTACGTTTGCTCCCTTTGATATCATACATTGTGATTTGTGGACATCTCCTATTATTAGTAAAACCGGCTTTAAATATTACATGGTCCTAATAGACAATTTTTCCAACTTCGTGTGGGTGTACCCTTTAAAATATAAATCCGAAACTTTTACCACATTTACCAAATTTCACCGCCTCATAGCCACCCAGTTTAACCGCTACATCAAAACCTTTCAGTGTGATCTCGGGGGGGAATTCGATAACCATGCCTTCAAAGACTTTGCTCACCAACACGGTCTTCTCTTCCGTTTCTCCTGCCCTCAAACCTCTTCCCAAAACGGCCGTGCGGAATGCATGATTCGTCGACTTAATGACATCATACGCTCCTTACTCATTCACGCCATCTTCCACCTTTATTTTGGGTAGAAGCACTTCACACCGCCGCTTATTTACACAATATACTTCCAACTAAACGACTAAACTTTTACACTCCCACATTCACCTTATACCTTCGCCACCCTACCTACGACCACTTACGAGTGTTCGGCTGTGCTTGCTACCCTAACACATCGGCAAACCAACCACATAAACTCCACCCACGGGCAGTCCGGTGCATTTTTCTCGGATACCCATCTGACTTCCGTGGGTATCGGTGTTTTGACCCTACCACGGGTAAGGTCCACATTTCCCGTCATGTCACCTTTGACGAGCACACATTCCCTTACACCATCTCTACACCAACATCCCGCTACTCATTCCTTGATGATGCCATACCCCCCGGGTTCATTTTCAGTCCACCAGCATCTCCCACAGCCCTACCCACAAACTCAGCCCTCACAGCAGCCCACAGCAGCCCCACCCAGCAGCCCTCACCGCAGCCCCCCAGTCCTATATACATATGCTCGTCGTCCTAAACCTTCACAACAGCCCAATACCGCTCCGTCCCATCCAAACCCCACCCCCACGCCGTCCCCTGCCACCACAACCGTACCCCTCCAACCTACAAACACACACCCCATGACCACCCGCTCCAAAGCCCACTGTACCTTTGTTACCACCACGATCTCCCCGGTCCCCACCTCTTATGCCAAAGCCTTTGCCGACCCTAATTGGATGTCTGCCATGCAGGCTGAGTTTAGTGCTTTACAGGTTAATGAGACATGGGAACTCGTCCCTAGACCGGCCGATCGGCCAGTTATCCGGTGCCTGTGGCTTTTTTGCCATAAGTTTAAATCTGACGGGTCCCTTGAGCGTTACAAAGCTCGGCTAGTGGCTAATGGTAAGTCACAAACTGCGGGACTTGACTGTGACGATACCTTCAGTCCGGTGGTCAAACCGGCAACTATACGCACCGTTCTCTCTATTGCTATCTCTCGTTCTTGGCCAGTACATCAGTTAGATGTCAAGAACGCCTTTTTGCATGGCAACTTAAATGAGACTGTCTTTATGCATCAACCACCAGGATTTGTGGATCGGCGTTATCCTAATTTTGTATGCAGGTTGAAAAAGTCTCTTTATGGACTTAAACAGGCGCCTCGGGCTTGGTATACCAGATTTGCCACATTTATTAGTATCGCAAGGTTTTCTCAGCAGCACGTGCGACAATTCTTTGTTCATTTTTTCAAGGGGATCTCAAACCGCCTATCTTCTTTTGTATGTTGATGATATTGTGTTAACTGCCTCGACCAATGACCTACTACAGGATATCATTCGTATGCTATCACGGGAATTCTCGATGACCGATTTGGGTCCGCTATCTCATTTTTTGGGGATCAGGGTCACACAACAATCTGACGGGTTCTTCTTGGATCAATCGCAATATGTGAAGGACATTCTCTCTCGTGCATATGTGTCTTCTTGTAAACCATGTACCACCCCTGTTGACTTGTCTTCCAAGCTTAGTGCTTCGGATGGGTTACTATTTGCTAATCCTACTTTATATCGAAGTCTTGCAGGCGCTTTACAATATTTGACGTTTACCTCGTCCCGACATTTCTTATGCGGTTCAGCAACTTTGCTTGTTTATGCACGAACCTCGTGATCCCCATTTTGCGTTCTTAAAATGCATCTTGCGGTATCTACAAGGCACTGTTGACTATGGTATTCGATTACGTAAATCTACATCACTTCTTTGGTTGCTTACTCAGATGCTGATTGGGGAGGTTGTCCAGACTCCCGTCGTTCTACTAGTGGGTACTGTGTTTTCCTTGGGGATAATTTAATCTCTTGGTCCTCCAAGCGCCAACCTACAATATCACGTTCTAGTGCAGAGGCGGAATATAGGGGTGTTGCTAATGCGGTTGCGGAGGCGACTTGGTTACGCAACTTGTTGCTGGAATTACATCTCCCGCTCCGTCGGGCTACGGTGGTCTACTGCGACAACGTTTCAGCTGTTTACATGTCCGATAACCCGGTTCAACATCAACGAACGAAGCACATAGAAATTGACATTCACTTTGTTCGGGGAAAAAGTTCATGTTGGGGATATTCGCGTTCTTCATGTCCCCTCTCTATTGCAATATGCGGATATTTTCACCAAGGGCTTGTCACGCCAATTGTTTCAGTTTTTTCGTTCCAGCTTGAACGTCTGTCCTACGCCCGTTCAAACTGCGGGGGAGTCTTAGCCGATATTATTAGAATATATTTAGAAGATATATTATTTGTATTATTGGTATTTATCTTATGTAATTATAGGGTGATTATGTTTCCTCATTAGAGATAGGTATCATTGTATTCTCTCCCTATATAAAGGGATTATTGTTATCAATGAAAGGCAATCAATCTATTCTCCATAAACGCTTTTAGGCATTTCCCCGAGGCCATGCATATCATCAACATGCCTCTGAAGGTCTACGGGACTGTTCAGAGAAATGATATTGTGTATATAATTAATTGTACATGGTACTTAGGGTAATTTGATACCAATTTAGTTGGGTGCCTAATGAGTAGTCACAAAGGTATTATTGTTGGTTTCACAAAGGTATTGAAAAGATATTTTTAGAGTCAGCGTTATTCACCAGCTTTGTGCTGACGTATTTTCCCCCATGTTACAGGGAAACAAGAAAGGTTAGAACAGATAAGCAAGAAGGAATATAAGATTGGAGTTATAGTCATTAGATGCTATCTGGTAGCTCAGATATTTTATTTGGAAATATTATAAAAAAGTTATGTTTTCCAAGAAATGTATTTGAAACATCAAACGGGTAATTAAACCCGACTTTTTAATAAGTTTTCAATATAATAATATTTAATTAAAGACTTCCGCTAAAATGAAACCCGCAACTCTGATTTATTTACAAAACATGTA
Source organism: Bidens hawaiensis (assembly GCF_021521415.1). Lineage (NCBI taxonomy): Eukaryota > Viridiplantae > Streptophyta > Magnoliopsida > Asterales > Asteraceae > Bidens > Bidens hawaiensis. The sequence continues at coordinate 211,624 of NW_027494930.1, forward strand.
CCAACTTGTGGTCACACGCCTAGGCCCCAAGTGAGGGTGTGACAACTTATCATCTCAACGCTCAAAACCGACAACGCTTGAGTTTTACCACCACCCAAATTTTACCGAGTGGCCCAGCGCAATGCGCCGGGTAAATTCCTAGTTTACACTATAAAAACCCTTACTTTCATTTTATTTTTTTCCTTCAAGTGAAACTCGATAACACAATTTTTATTATTTCCTTCATATCCCTTCTTTACATGAAACTCATGAACACAAGCTTCCCATTATTTCCTTTGTTTCCTTTACTTTCTTTTCATTCCTTAAATAGAACTCGGGAACACAATACTTTTGCTGAGTATATGACTTTTTTCTAAATGGATGCATCTGTCTGGTTGGGCTTTGCCGATCCCTAAAAAAATGTTGCATTCACATGAAGTGAAATTAAAAACTGAAACACAAACAGTCGTAGGAAAAAAACAAAGCACATACACAGAAAGCAAAAAAATTGACAAAACTAGGCCATTTCAGACGGTTTTCACTACTCCAACTAGGTTCTCAATCGTGTTGGGTTGGCATATTAGTAGGTTGAAATGTGCAACCTGAACCATATTATTATTCGTGTTACAAATTCCAAACCTACCCACACACACAGAAATTCAGGTTGACCTTAAAACGACCCGTTTGACCCATTTAAAAAAAGTTAAAGGCCTTTTTAATGTAAAATGGATATAATTTAGAGTTGGTAGAGAAAATACGTAACATGATTATTTTTTATTTTAATTACTTATATGAGCTAACGGGTCAAACCGTTTTTATATGGGTCAACCCTAGCCGTTTTTTTGAACGTGTCAAGATAGTCAACCCGAACTCAACTCATTTTTTAAACGGGTCATGCTAGTCAACCCAAAACATTTATATTTCATGTAGGGTTTGGTTCATGCCAACAATTGTCGTCCCTAGACCCAACCAACTCAACCAGTTTGATTTATTTTTATCAAAAATACTGTATCTAATGGTTCAACAAAAAAAATTCATCAAAATTAGTGGAACGATACCATAGACATGCCTAAGAACACAATATATCGTTTATGGGGTTGCCGACTATTAGTTGTTAATAACTATAAACAACGTAAAGGATTGAGTCTAATTCTCGTTTGTATTACTGATGTTGTGATTAACTTGATTGTGTTGTTGATTTGTGATACAAATAAACCTATTTATAATCAACCAATTATAGATCAACACCAATCTTTATTAGACTAAACTAGAAGAAAACTAACTAAAAAACTCTACATTTTGTAAATACGACACCTAAGCCCTCATACTTATACAAGACTACTCTAACGATAATTAACTATTTAGGTACAGATTGAATGAAACGGCTAACAACTATCAACAGCTGAAATAACCTTAAATAATGATTAAAAAAACACACAGTGTCTAATTAAAGCACATATATAAAAAGTGAGAATTTGAACAGAACGAACAATTTTGGGTGGTCTGACTGACTCAAACAACTCCACTAGTTTGATTTAGTTTATTAAAAAAACATATTTATCGTTTCAGCTAGGAAATTTCTTCAAAATCGGTCGAACTCAACCATAAACACCCCTAAGTCGCACAATACAACGCTTGTAGACCTGAGTCATTATGTGCTTGTTTTCAAATGTTAGAGAATCTTGTCATCGACCTCGCCAACTCCATTGTGAAAGAAAGAAGCAAACCTAAAAAAGAGATGGTGATAGGAGAGAGACATATGATTCTCGCACTTAGTCATGGATTATCCATGACCAAAGTTTGCATGCTTTGTGAAAAAGAAGTAATAGGCCATCCATAAATTTGAAGACGAGGTGGAAGAAATAGAAGACTTTAAACAACTAATGTAGAGTTTACTAGTTTAGTAATAACCCTAACCATTTGCGAGTGCTCTTATTAATAATTTATGTCACTTTTTAGTTGAAACAATAGTTGTTAGATCTTTTTATAGATTAAATTGAATTAATGCAACTTTTAAGAATAATAATTATGGGCCGTTTTTTGTTTGAGTACGTATTGTTAATTTATTTTCAAATTATTAAATTACGATATTATCTTTTATAAAAAAAGTAGCTGTCAAAAAACAAGACAGAAATCAAGTGATTTGTTTTATTTGACGTGCATTAATGGATCGAAATCCTTCAAGGATGGTGTTGATAACCAAAGGAGTTAGTATGGTTGATACAAGTTGTGGCATTTGCTATTTGTTCTCGAAATCCTCATCCCACCTATTGGTGAATTGCAGTTACATCGGTTCCGTATTGTCGGATATTCTCCTTTGGGTGAAACTACCTCCCATGAATGTCAACTCAATTCCAAATATTCTTGAATGCCCAAGTGTGCAAAATGTGTCAAAGGAGTAAGAGATGACGTTACAAGCTATTTTACCGATCTGATCGTTTTGGTTAATTTGAAAAGCAAGGAATGGAAAAAAAAATTCATAACAAGGAGTGGTTTATCGCCATTGATAAGCAAGATCTAGACTATTTCATTCATATAGGTGAATAAACATGAACAAAAGACCAAGTTTGAAATGATGTAGATTTAATTTTATAACTTTCTTTTATAATTTGTTTGGTATGGTTGTTTGATTTTTTTTCCTTATAAATTCGGGCTTCTTGCTACTAACTTGACGGAAAATTTCCCTATTTGTTCTTAATAAAATTTTCGTTGTAAGTTCGGGCTTTTCAAATGAAAATAAATAAAAACACACAAAGCCTTTAATAATTAATTTATTAATTATTAAATTATAAACGCACATGATTCTGACTCAATCTTGACCCACTCTGTCTCATCCAATGCAAATATTCCTTCTTTATTGAAAACTAAATAATTGAAAAGATTTCTAGATTTATGTATATTTTTACAATATTATTATTTAACAAAAAATTAGTATGATCATTTACTATTTAATGACATTATATATGCACATTTGAGGTGAGATTTCACATGTCTGGAATTGAAATTTGTCAAAAAGATTTTCGAAATTTAAGGTAATTGGAGTCTATCAGTGTTATTCCAACAACTCTATCATTGTCACCAGTCACCACCCTCGTCTATCGGTGTTATCCCAAGAATAATGTAGTCAGTCGAGCACGGCCAGGAAGAAAGAATGTCTAATTTTGATCTAGCAAATAATAGCATGCCGCCACTTTTGATATCGAAATAATAGAAATCCTAAAGGATCGTTTTAGCCTCCTTTTTTTTTTGCCTTAAATCAAAATGACAAAAAAAATATGAAAATTAAAACGTATGAAATGATGTAACAATTCATGAACACAGGCTAAACAAAATTATAAAAAAGTAGGATAACACAAACTCATGGAACCTTAAATTCATTGTAAAAAGATGAATATATCGCACTAAAAATTGGTTTCTCTTCACATGAACTCGCCTTCACTGAACATGTCTCAAAGAATACATATAAATATAATACTAGTGAACTCACATCCACCACCGGTTATAGGTGAAGGGACGTTGAATATTTCAACATAAATTATAGTATTCAGCAAATACGAGATTTCTCTTAAAAAGATATAACTAGTCAACTATAATAAATCAATATGAAATTTATTAAAAAGCCATTAAATTAAAATAAAAAGTATTATAAATTTTGTGATTGGTCAAAATATATTGTTTTACCATAATGTATAATTTATCTTTTTACACATTTATTTATAATATAACAATTGTGTGCATAAGTAATTGTACGTCCTGCAATTGAACTTGTATACCACTCCACGTGTTATTCAATGCTTCTTCATCTCAACTTCAATCCGCGTGTCTCTGGCCATCACCGCAACAAATATGCATCCTCTCCCTCTATATCTCTATCTCTGTTGCGTTGCGTTGCCATGGATGGGTTCTTCATCAAGCCGTTGTTTGTGTTGTTTGTTTCGTGTGTTTTATTTATCATAAGACCTACAATAGACAATAAATTACTTTTTACTTTCAATCATGCATATAGATGCATGCACACAGTGACACTTCTCACATACACACTTTTAACTGCCAATAGCTATATCACATACAATCATCATATGTAATTAGACAATAAATTATTCTTTACATTCACTGATACATACATATTTGTTCAACTACTGTTTGTTACAAGATATCACAAAATATATCCTCATACAGGTGGCGTCATACTTCCAACAGTGATAAATGAATAGCAACTCAAACAGAGAAAAAAATGACAAGCGTAAGCATATCAGAAATCGTTGGAACGACATAAACCAAAGCTGATAAGTATCCAGTATCAACAGATTACTTTAGACGTGTTGTGAGCAATAAGCATATCAGGTTAAAAAAACAAAAGGTTTTATCTCTGATTTGATGATTGATTACTTAAACATAATAAACAGGCCTTATGGAACCCACACTTCACCTACATTATGGGCAAATGACGAAATCGTGGAAGTTGACTTAAGAAACTTAACCCAAGGTTGGTGTTCTTACTTAAGATCCATATTTAATTTGTTTTGACTTTTAATTATTGCTGTCTTTTGTTATATGTAATGAATAAATTATATGTAACAAGTGGCGTGTGAAAGAGAAATGCTTTGCTAATGATACGATTTAATCTCTACAAAATTAAAGACTACCCATTTTCTTGAAAAGCTGACCTTTTCATGGCTTTCAACTGCAGTTAGCCCTTACTGCAATTGACCTCAGAGGTTTCAGTACAATTTAAGATGTTTCAAGGTAAACCATATGAATGTCTTTAAGTACTATTTGTATTCTGATGTATTTTAGAACTAAACAAAGAGTGCAGACATTGTAAAGCTTCAAACATTGTAAATGGTCATTATAGCTTGAAATAACTAGCTGCATTTATTTTTTGGTTTCATTTAATTTTAATTTCGCATAGCTTCTTTTTTTTCCGTAACATTCAAATGATCAAATCGACCACGGGGACCACCCCCAACCCCCCCCCCCCTCTCCCGCAATGCGGGGGATGAAAAAACTTGTTTTTTGTTTTCTTTTTCTTTCTGTTTTGCCTTGATTGGCTTTGATGTTTTCTTATTAGAATTTTTTAAATCCCTTATTCCTATTCCTTTAATTGATGTTTGGGAGTGATATTAACTGTTTATGCTTCATGTTGTTTGTGTTGTGCATTGAGGACTATGGTCCCTGATGTAAAAACCTCTTGGTTTATGGTTGAAAGTGTTGTACCCAATGCTTATTGAAGGCTATACTGTTATATTAGGTTGGTTGTACCCACTTCGATGTTGATGCGATGATGCGTAGCTGAGCATTGAGGGCTATGATGCTTGCATGAGCCTTTAGTGTGAAACCTCTAATATATTTAGATCTAATTTTCATCCTAAACTGATAACTATGACGGAATTGGTTAGCCTCCCCGATGTTGTTGTAGCGATGATGCTTTCTTGAGCTTCAAAGGATATCCATAAAGGCTTTGTGAAACCATGTCAGATGTTATTCCTTTGACTTCATGTGGTTTTTGGCATAGAGGCTATGATGATAACTATGTTTAAGATGGATCTGAGATGGCTTCAAAGAACCAGGTTGCGTCGTTTAAACTAAGCCTAAAGCGGTGTCGTTCATTTTACCTCTGCCAACAGTTGAGTTTTACCTGGTGTTTAGGTGGTTTATTTAAAGTCTAAATATGATCATTGCTTTTGTTGCGCTGTTGTCAGAGGCTCTCCCGCCTTCTACGACAACAACTTTTAGTTGTTTGGATGATATAGGCTAGGGTGATGGCGTAATGGTAAAGACTATGATGATGACATACGAGCTTTCATTCTTCGTACGTTCTCCTGTGTTTATTATTTTCACTAGGTTCGTCAAATGTTGATGATGAAGACTTGCCGGTCGCAATGTGGGCTTTAATCGTCATCTAAACACCGCCCACTGCCGCATCACGGCGGGGCAATCTACTAGTGTATATAATAAAATTAGCTTATAATCAGCAGTTTGAGAATCAAATATATTTTTCAGACTTTTTTTTATGTCTAGAACATTACACAATAATCCAAAATTTGTTATTTAACATTTTTGTGACATGTCTATGCTCCATTTATAGTAGGTATAAATTAATTATATTCACAAGTGAAAATAAATGAAAATTGGCAAGTCACTTTCACATTTCATTATCTCTACCAACACCCAAGCCTATATTTCAATTTATAGATCTAAAAATAAATAAAGATGTGACAACGTGAAGCACAACATAAGCAAAAAAAGGTAGACATGAGGCGTATGTCCCTTGTCAAGTTTCAAACACTACAAATATGTCTTTGTTTGGAGGTATTCTAGTCATGTGCACATGAAGTTTGCTAAAGTAATAGACATATTATTATCAACTAGATATTTAAATGAAAAAGAATGCACAATTGAAATATTACATTATGTAAAAACATCTTAAGATAAACTTAATTATAATAATTAAAAAAAACCCGAAAAATTATAATAAAGTGTTCATTATGCATCCGTTTCGTCACCCTTGTTCTACACTCTTGATAATCCACTATGTAAAATTTATATCATAAGTTTATACCGAAACACAATAACCATTTACCATACATACTAAAATATCTTCACTTGTACAACCATATACGTGCCAAATGAACTGAAAACCGCATCAACACAAAGAACTTGATTCATTTAGCAACAACTTTTGGGACTTTCATACCAAATCCATGCTTTACTCTTTCAACCCTGTTCATATGATCAACGCAACAATGTCAAACCGAATTATATTCAACAGAAAAGTCAACTAACGACCAATAAAAAGTCAAACTTACGTTGGAGCAAGCCTGCCAAGAGCATCAAGCTCTTCCCCCGTGTCTTCAACCACAACTTTTCCAGAAATGTCGATAATATAAGACCTGTCTTTTGTTGTTGGTAAGCCTCTTCCGGCAAGAAGATCTAAATCTTTTTGATTAAGTTCTCTACCGTTAACAAAAACTCGAGTGTTTCCAGCAGCACATGTTTTGGGCATTGGATGGTCAAATTCTTGTATGAATGGCTGCAAAATGGTGACGACCGGGTTGACTTTTGAGGTCAAACAGATGAAATGAAATGAAATTGAAGTTTGAACACAAAAAGTTAACATAATAATCTTACAGGGATAATGCCAAGGCAAGGCTGATTCATAACACCCCAGAATCCAGCTAATGAATCATACCTGGTTAAAGACAAGAAAAATGTTTTGTCCGCGAATCGTATTCATGTCCGACCCCCTTCTCTGTTGGCGAATCGACTTCAGCTCCTGTACTTCTTTCCTTAGGGCCGTCTAAATCCTCGTCATGGTCGATCCACGTCCTACCGTAGTGCCCGGAGAACCAGGCTTGCTTAGCTTACAAAGCTAGCTTACTAACGCGAATCTTTTTTATTGATTGCACGAGCTAGCCAGCAAGCCAGCAAAGCCCCCGACGCTTAATCGCTTCATTTAGGCACCTACTGACACTAAAGCCGTTCCACTCGTGCTTCTCTAACGAGAATCACTTCGTTCCACTCTCCCAACAGGCAAGCAAGCCATTCCTAGCGGCTTAGCCCTTGTTAAAGGCTAAAGAGCGTACTGAACACTCACCCTTTCTCGCCAGCAAGCTAAGCTCCTAGTCCTCTTAGCCGGCTTACCTTTAACCTAACTCTCTAGTTTATGGCGGGAAAACACTAAAATTTGCAGTTTTGTGTAACTTGTGAGAAAATGTGACTATCTATATATTATGCTATTATAAACGGAAGAACGACAGTGTCAATATTAAAAAGAAATCCTTACAAAACAGATATGAACTCAAAGTCAAAGAGTTGCAGTTTGACTTTTGAGGTTAGACACACCAACTTATAAGTTTACGTTTTCGAAAATGTCAAATTAAATTTATAACATATAAACACAAACCGCAAATGATGGTGTTAATTTATTAAAAAACTTTATGAGTTTGATTCTAAGAAAGAACATGCTTGAGTATAAAATTCAAAGCAAACTAACCAGTATTCTCCAGGGTGAATAGGCCCTGCTAACTTCTCAGCTTTTTTAACCGCTCGCTCGGTCAACAGTTGACCATTTACATAAACATCCGATCTTCCCTTTTCAACGCCACTACTCGATCTTGAAATAAGTCTTTTTTAAGCAAACCTGCAAAAAAAGATTCGCTCCCGATTTTCTTGTTCTTTGACTGATCATCTTCTTTACTAACACCACCACAATTTAAATACTCTGTTAAAGGCACATCTATTTCGGTTGCAACCAATGCATCTTTTAAAGATTTCTTGTTATTATGATCCACAGTCAATTTTTCCTTAACAGTCCTTTGACTTTTGGTCAACTCATCATTTTGACTTTCTGATATTGGAACAGGTGAAGCGGGCTTATCGATTACATCGATTACATTGTCAGGGCTTTGCTCTTCACTGGTTGATAAATTTGGTTCAGTGTCGGTTAACTGAAAGTTATAACCATAATTATCATAATCAAGAGAGTCATGAGGGCTTCTGTTTGACTTTCTTTTGTTGACTTTTTGTTGTGTAATAGTTGAAGAAGTTGAAGCTACAATTTTGTTATCCTCGAGTCTTAATGATATTAAGGCGGAACAAACCGCACATTTTATCGTTGTGTGGTTATTATTTTCCACCATATTAACATTTTTAGGTATTTTTAACAACTCGAGGCAGTTACAACAGCTTATAAATGGGGCCCCACCTGAAACGGGCCGGGATACGCGTTCACCTCCATGAGTTAAAATAACCCGCCTTCTTGGGTATCTTGTACCCAAACTATCATTTCCCAAATCAAAAGAACCTGTACGATGACGCGGCAGCTGACATGGACCGTAACTGGTTTCTCGGCTGGTAAAAGACCTCGGCTGCCAGTTAATGTTGTAGCATTGCGAACAAGAACATGAGGGGCGATGAAGAAGGGGGTCGTGTTGGCTGTAACCAAGAAATGGATTTTGGTAAGTTGGAGGTAGGTAATGCTGATGTGGCATTTGCGGAGGCTGATGTGGCCAAGATCTGCTAAGTTGGGTTCTTAAATCATCAAGTTTTTTAAGAAGTTCAACTCTATCATTCTCTATTTCTTGAACCTTTGAGAGATTATGTAAACTAGTCGAGTGAGAACTCGAAGGGACTTCGGTTGAATATGGTAAATTTCCAAATCTACCCTTTTCGAGTATACTAGAATTTCTATGAAACCCAATGGGCCTTGATCGAATGGGCCCGAACGGGTTTCTAAGTTCTTGAGACTCACTTGGCATACCATAACTGTAATCAAGTCTTCTTCGTCTACTTTGGTCAGAATCAGTTAAAATCCCGCGTTTTTCTTTTCTTGATGCGGAATTAGGGGTCAAGTTTGAAACTTTTTCGTGGACGCTTCTACCCTTCCTGCTACCAATCTCAAGTTCATCACTTTCTCTCTCGGTTAGAAGACTAGTCTCTAAACTAACTTTTGCTTTCGTGGACGATTCTACCCTTATACCATTCTCGTTCTCGATTCTTTCTAACGGTCTTTTTTCTTTGGATGGAGTCGATTGTTTTCCTGATTTTCGTTAATTAAAGAAAATGTAGGTAAAACTATACATTTGTATACATATATCATCATTAAATCCAAAATGAATCACACATAAAAACAGCCAAAAGGCCAAGCAAAGGGTAAAACTGTAAATATATAAAAAATTATATCTAAAATTCATATCATTATATCTAACTCAAAATCTACAAATGTGTTCTAACATGCAACATTTTGTATTAACTAAATGAACCTAGCAACTTTCTATCATCAATCAAAACAATTCTTACAGATTTTGAAAACACTCACTAGCCAATTTGACCTTTGACTTTGCCAAAGTCAAATATTGTACTCAAAACCTTCATTATTATCTCAAAACATGTTCTAACATGCAGCATTTACCATAAATCAATGAAATTAACAACTTTCTTTCAACAAGTTACACATTGTTTTGCTATAGGTTCTAAAGTTAAAAACTAACCAATATGATCATCAACATCAAAACCAACCACACAAATAAACTAGTAATAATAATATTATTAATAAACAACATTACCTCTTAGAACAGCACCACAACCACCACACTGGTAAACAGAGTACTCAGGAAGCTCAGGAAGAAGATTCTCACATTTAGGACACCGAACCAATCTCACTGTCGAACCTTCTTCCTCCATTTCTTCAGACCAAGATGCTTGTTTGTTTTTTAACCTCAAAGTCACCAAACTAAGAGTAAACTTGCCAACCTGGACAAACTACAAGAAACCCACATGGGATTTTAAAATATTTTGGTGGGTTTTTAAAATTATAGAGGCTAGTGAAGAAACAAGTGAGAAATAAACAAAAAAGTTGTAGTTGGTGGTGTTTCTTGGATTGAGACTGAGTGGGTGAAAAGTGTGTGTTGATGGCCTCATAAAAGTAGTTGGTGGTGTTTCTTGGATTGAGACTGAGTGGGTGAAAAGTGTGTGTTGATGGCCTCATAAATTACTTGTTCCAAGAAAAGAGAAAGTTTGGAGGGAATTGGAATGGCATCTGGGCCCATTATTATTTATTTTTTAACGATAAACAAATAGATAATTGGCTAGATATTTGTACCGGATGATTCAATAGTAAAATACCACCGTCAGCTTACCCAACTCAGTCGTACATAACCCTTAAATGTCTCAAAGTTATCTTCAGTTTTATGGAAAAATCACCCGCCTGAATGTCTATGGGTGGTAAAACCCGGACGTGCATTTTTTTTTTAATATATATAACTGAAAAAAACCTCATGTGTAAACTTATTCTTTTGAGGCTATATCCAAGGTCGACTCTTCGATCATCGTGAGAACGTACCCAGATACGCGGGAACTGGATGTAACCTGTAAACCCTCACCCCAGTCAGGTTTGAATATGGGATTAAAGATCTGATTCGTCCATTCACCCAGATATACTTCAAATTGGCCTATTTGAGAATTGAACATGCGTCGTTGACAGATCTCATACCACTAGACCAACTTCTCAGGATGGCATTATTATTATTATTATTATTATTATTATTATGCTTGCTTCGATACTTTGATCAAAGTTGATAAAGGCAGATTGTGATTTGAGCCTTTGAGGTGGTATTGTAAAAATGGTAAAGAACGACGTCGTGTTGCTTGCTTTGATAAAGTAAAAGGTAAAGACTAAAGAGTAAAGAATATGGAAGGAGTGCTTTTTTGTGTGGGTTAAAGCCGAAAGCAAAGTGAGAGACAGCACAATGTTTTTTTAAACATATATGGCAACATGATGTTTGATTTGAAATTACATGTTTTTGTTATATTCTATATGAAAAAGGATATTTGCAATATTTGTATGTAAAGTTTATGTTTAGGTACATAATTGGTAATCTTAAGTTCGTACTCGGTTGTTATGTGGTTTTGCTTATTTAATATCACACTTTAGGTGCCCGGTTATTTTTTGACCGTAGTGGCGGAGGCACATTATTTTCATCGAGTTCGGCCGAAGCCAGTATTTTTCGGTTTTATATGTAACATGTAGTGTTGAATTAACGAGCGAACTCATTCTTTTTTACGAGCTAACCCGGTATCGTTTTAAAAAATTATATTCGAACCCATTGGTTGTGAAAAATCTATAATATATATCAACGAAACCTTTAAAAGCTCTCTGGTTGCTCCCAAAATTCTCTTAAGCCACCAGATTGCATTATATAAAAAATGCAAGTTTTTCATGCATTTGACCTGAATTCACGGGTATTGGTCTCACCAAACCCGGATAACTCTTAAACGGGTTATAACATCTCATTATATTAAAAATTAATCAAACAAAATATTTTGTATGAAAATTCTATGAAATATGGATTTACTAAAATTAATATATAATTTCTTTAAAAAATTTATATTTTATTTATAAAGAAAAACATATTATAGTAAAGAAATAAGCGGGTCATGGGTCTCACCAAACCCAAATAGATTTTAATCCTGGTTATAACATTTCATTTATTTGTGGAACAATTTCATAATCAAATACTAAGTATATGATTAACTTTTGTATAATAAATAAAATTAAAATCCAAAAAATATATAAATATTATAAATGAATAATGTAAAACAACACTCATAATACGGGTGATAAAATCTAGTTTAGTTATATTTTTTTAGTAATGAATACTCTTTTTATAAAATATAGAAAGCTTTAAGAAACTATTAAAATCATTAACAAACATCATATATGGACCAATAATAATTCATATATAGACTATTAAAAAAGCCCAAAAATAACTAATTAAGTGGGTCAATTAGGCCAACCCAATTAAATTTTTTAACATAATACCTAAACAAATAAATAAACAAAGACATAGGCCATCGCCTCAGCAACCAATCAGCTTCTTTATGTGGACCAGACACCCATTGTCCCATCGCCTTCGCCAGTGAACCACAAGGTTTCAACGATAGCCAACAACCAATATCCGTTGGTCTATCGTTTGTGAAATGTTTTTTTAATGAAGCATGTGAAGACGAATTTGCGTAATTTTTTGGGTGACAATTATATGAATAATCATTGTATTTGTTATATTAAAAGCGAGATATTTTTTAAAGTCGCGATTGAAGGTATCGTTTTCAAAACATGAAAAAGCATAGGGAATAATTATGATATGTAATATCTTTTCTATTTAACATGACATTGCATTTTGTTGAATGTTAACGATATATTATTGTTATGATAGTGATATTGCATTTTATTCATCTGGCCCAATGATCGACCCGACCCATTCAGGCCCGAAAACTTGACGCCGGAAACAAAAATCAAGCATCAAAAAATCCTGAGCACATAAGAAAAAATTCTTGGCTTCACCATTGATTGACCGTTAGGTGTTGACTACAACTATTAGTTCTTTAAAAACTACTTATCGTGGCTTCTAAATACATTTCTTACTATTTTAATTTTCTGGTAAATTTAGTAGCTTATGCTACTACAACTATTAGAAAATATAAGTGAGCGGGTTAGTAGATTATGCTAATATAAAAGAAAATGCTATATGGTGTTTGATTTGAAGTTACATATTTTTGTTAAATATATTTCTCACTATTTTTAATCACATAAACTTGTTATCCAAGAAAATTGAAAATATAAGTGAGTGGGTTAGTAGACTATGCTATTACCTAAAGACAACAAATAAAAGAAAATGCTTACTGCTGTGATTCGGGTAAGTATATATGATTCGGGTAATGGTTTCTAATAACATACTCATAGCATTTGAACATAATTACTCTAAATGGCCTATTAATGGTTTCCTATGATTCATTAGTTCATATGGAATCTTATTTGATATTGGACTCAAATTCTCAATAGAACTCTATTTACAACGTATGTTATGGTTGGTATGACATAATATCAAGAATTTTAAAAAACTTACTGTTAATTATAATAGCTAGACTCATGTCTTGAAAAGTTTGATTTTCCTTTCTAACACCCTATTTAATCGAGGAGTGTGAGAAGCCGAAAATTATATGAAAGTAGAGTACTACAAAAGGCTAGAAATTGCAATTTGTTTTCAAATCTCAACCATGATCAGTTTTGATCTTACAATCAAAGAGGGTTTGGATTTCTGGCTACGTATTCAAATGTTTCAAAACCTTTATTTTTTTAAAAAAAAAATGCAGGTCTCTGTGTGTGTGTCATGAGGGATACATGAGTGAAAAAGTGATATGACGGACTAGGTCACCCATGTTATGGTAAATACTAAATAGTTATCCAATTATCCAATATTTTTTATTCACATCATTACACAATTTTATAATTTTCTGTTTTGGCAAAAAAGAAGTTTATGTTTTCGAACTTTTGTTACACAACTTATTTCCACAACAAAAATGATTGTAGAATGGGTGTGAGCGTTTACTGCTAAGCATATTAAAACTAATTAAAATTGACTTTTTTTTGTTACTAAGTGAAATAAAGTCAGCACCCGGTCGGGTCCATGTCGGATCGTTCAGAAACCGGTTTTTAAAAATAAATCATATCGGATGGGTTCAGTTTCAAAACTGGGTTTCAAACCGGTTTCAGACTTTCGTCCAAACCGGTTTCATAGTTGGTTTGGATCCAGTTTAGGATCCGAATCTGGTTGGTTGGGCAGCCCTAGATGAAACCTATGTGGTATTGTAGTAACGTGACTTTGTCAACTGCACATGCCCAAAGCTTAACGGACCATCTGGATTATAATATAAATATTTAGGGGAAAGCTAACGTACAAATGATAGAATATTAAACATTTCTTTTCTTCTAAGCCGTTTACTAAGCATTATTTTAACATTTGCCCAAAGTTAACGTTAATTTGCCTAAACGGACCATCTGGTTTTGAAACATTTGCCCAAAGTTAACATTAATTTATGTATCATTTAAATGGACCATCTGGTTTTGAAATATATGCCCAATGTTAACGTTAATATATTTGTATTTGATCCAAACCCCGTTTTTTATATAGGTCATTTTTTTCTAAGCTATTTACTAAGCATTTTTTTAGCCCATTTGAACTAGCCCAATAATAGAGTACGTAGTATGTACTACGTAGTCGACTAGTTGGTGGGCCTTCCATCTTATTCATTTTATTATTTTTTTACGGCTTTTACCTAGAGTTGATCAAAAAAACCGGTTCCTGGAACCGAACCGGTGGACCCGAACCGGAACCGAACCGGTTCCTACCCGTTTTTGGTAGGAACCGGACCCTATCTAATTCAACCCGATGATCCGTGACCGGTTCTTGCGTTTCTGAGTGGGGGCGGGTAGGAACCGGTTCTAGCCGTTGGATCGATTAAGCCGTTGGAAATCGTTTTTTTGGCCGTTTTTTGACCGTTGGGGTCAAAAATAGCCGTTTTTTTGGCTCCCCCAAGCACCCCACTACTAGTATAAATAGGTATTTGGTGTCATGGGTTCATCACAACACTCAAAACGCAAACCCGAACGCAAAAAAATACAAAAAAACGCTATTACAACGTTTTGAGTTCTCTAATCTCTTGTTTTCTCTTCTTCTATATTCATATTTGTTGTTATGGCTGCCTCACAATCATCGGTTGGTCAAGGTTCCAACGCCGAACCAAGTTTCGTTCGTATTGTACCTCATAATCGTAATCAAGAGATTTGGTGCAATTGGGCTTTGGTTGAATTGAGTGACCATTCATTGAAGGCTCGGTGCAAGTTTTGTGGGGTTTATTTAAACCCACTTTCGAATTCAAATTTGAAAAAACACATCGAAAAACCGTATTGCAAGGCGTTGAAAAAGAACGTCGATTCGCAACAAACGCAAATGGATAGTGAAGGCGGAATATTTACATACCAAATTGATCGAGTTCAAGATCGTATGGCGAAGTTTGTGATTCAAGAAGCTTTGCCGTTTAGCCACTTCGACAACCCTCGCTTAACCGCCATGATTCGAGATACGCTTCAACCACAATGCACTCACGTAAGTCGTCATACTCTTAAACGTTATTGTTTAAAATTGTGGAAGAAGGCCAAAGAGGTACTAATTGCATATTTTGAAAATATAAATACGGGAATAAACTTAACTAGTGATGTTTGGTCGGCTCCACATGGTCTACCCGAATTTTATCTTTGTGTCACCGCTCATTGGGTAGACCCGTCATCGTGGGAAATGATGAAACGCACCATTGCTTTCGAACTTTTTGAGTATCCACATACGGGAGATAATTTGTTTGAAATTTTAGATTATGTTATAAAAACTTATAAACTAGAAAATAAAATATTTTCAATAGCATTTGATAACGCGTCGAATAATACATCGGCGGTTGATAAATTAAAATTAAAATATACGCCGATTTGCAATGGTGTATTTTTTCACTCAAGGTGTGTTGCACATATCATTAATTTAATCGTGCAAGACGGACTTGCTTCGGATGAGGTTACATCGGTTATAAACGATTTTAGACTAATGATACATGAAGTTTTTAAGAAAAGTAAAAAAAGACAAATGGATTATAGAAAATTTTGTAAAGATACGGGAAGAAAAGTTTTGGGAGCTAATTGGGATGTACCTCATCGATGGAATTCCACTTGCATAATGTTTCAAAGTGCTTTGGAACAAAGAGAAACTTTACAAATGTTTCATTCTAGTCTTGCCGAGAATGATTTGGCAATCCCCTTTTCAAATGAGAAATGGGAAATTATCAATGACTTATCGACTTTTCTTGAAGTTTTTAAAACATCAACTACGAAACTATCGGGAACGTATTATCCGACAACTCCCTTGGTTCTTTCGGAGTTATTTTTAATGGTTAACAATCTTAAAGAATTTGAAAATAAAAGTCCAATGTTTTCAAACATCATATTACCAATGAAGTTTAAATTAAAAAAATACTTTCTTGAATTGCCACCAGTTTTTACTTGCGCCGCCGCTTTAAACCCAATGTTAAATGTTACGGGGGTTGAATGTGTGATAGACGAAATTTTTTCAGCCTTAGATATGCATGAAATTGACCCAAACTTTTCAACAGAGGCAAAAAATTATTTTAACTTGAATTTTAAATTTATGTATGACTTTTATTTAAATAAATATGGGTCAAACAAACACATGCCTATGCCGGGGGGGGGGGTCTTCATCAAGTTCAAGTGCTACTAGAGTACGAGATCCCATGATTAGCCTTATGAACACCGTTCGCAACGTAACGGCTAAAAAACAAAGGGGTAACACCCCTTCAAGCGAACTAGGAAGGTATAGTGCAAATGATTACTCTACCGGTTTATCCGAAGAGGAATATGACACTTTTGATGTTTTGGCTTGGTGGAAGGTAAAGGAAACCGAGTTTCCGATTCTTGCCACCATGGCCCGTGATTTACTAACCGTCCAAGCTTCTACGGTAGCTTCGGAATCCGCTTTTTCTCTTAGTGGCAGGGTAATATCGGTGAGAAGAACATGACTAAATTCGGAGTCGGTGGAGATGTACATTTGTTTAAATGATCACTTGGACTCAATCGATCGTATTCAACACGTAACCACTCTCGAAGATGAAACACCACTTGATGTTCGAGTGCACGACGAACAAGAAGGCATTTTTACAAGTAATTCCGAGGAAGAAGTCGCCGCTCAATAATTACGACGAACAAGAAGGCTTTTCTAGAAATAATATGTCACAACTTTATATTTATAAGTTTAATGTTTTGTTAGTTTGTTTTTGAAGATTTTAAAACATGTAACCTTTTTTTTTTTGAACTTCTTAAAGTAAATAAAATGAATTTTATGTTAATTGTTTTGTTTATTTTTCATGCTATACAAATACGAATCGTAGTTTAGAATCCAAATCGCAAACGAAAAACGAAAAAAAAAAAAATTTACACTGTAACCGGTTGGAACCAGTTACAGTGTAGGAACCGGTTAGATAGGTTAGGGGTCCGAGGGTGGGAGAACCGGTTCAGTTCCCTAACCGGTTCGAGCCTGGAACCGGTTTAAAAGGGGGTTTTAAATATAGGTTCCTAGTCCCAAACCGTTTTGAATATCTCTACTTTTACCTGCGTAATTATCAATTTGGAACTTGGAAGCCCAAGTATGCCTTTGTTTGCAGAAGAGCTGAGCTGAACCAAGTTGGGCTTGGTTTTGGGCTTGGTTTTGGGCTTGGGCTTGGGCTTGAGTTCGTGCTAAAAATTAAACGAGCCAGCTCTGAATATTTAGCTCGAGCTTGATCGACTCGTTAAAATTCAAGCCAGCTCATAACTCGTTAAGTTTGACTTTTTATCATCAAACATTAAAGTTTTGAAATTTTTGTGCGTCTATATAAACCACTTCTAAGACCATGTGTTATACCAAGTGATAGGGATAATGAAAACATTGTCACGTAGGCATCACCTAGGCAATGGGAGTTTTATTTTCGGTATCAATGAGCATGCATTATGGTAAGTGTAGCGAATGGTGTAATTTTTTTTATTTAGTGCATTTTATTAATTATTATTAGACAACTAATTATTAATTGATTATTTTTAAACAATTAATAGTCGTCCAAAATGTCGATCCAATCACATGCCAAAACTGTTTAAGAGATCAAATTTATTTTTTAGAAAACAACTAAGTTTTTGTTAAAATGTTTAGAAAAATAAACAAATAAACAAGATTACGTATCAAGCTCAAACATCGTTAAGCTTTATTGCATCTCACGCATATAAGCATGCATATACGTATGTATATGTATAATTTGATTAAATGTTATAAATAACATTTTCTGCACGTCATTTTACTACGCATTATTGGCAAAGTTTGTGACAATTAGGTTGTCAAGCTGAACTCTAACCATGTCGAGCTCAAACACCGTTAAGTTGTCTTGCACCTCTTACAGTCGTAAACCCTAAGCATGTACGTGTGTGCCAGTAAACATATACTTGTGTCATACGTAAGCATTGAATGTATGTGTATGTTTAGTTTAACAGGTGTGTTTTAAATAACAGTTTTCGTACGTAATTTTACTATAGTTTAGTGGCAAATTATGTGTTGTATTATAAACGGTTGGTCACTAGACTTTATACCTACCAAAACTTAACAAAAATAAACAAAGCTTGAATGCGTAAAATTCAAACCTAATTCAAAGTTAGTGGTGACTAAGTGAGTAAGTGTCCACAACAAAAGAAGAAGAAAAAGTATTTTTCTATTATTTTTTTTCCTTTTGCAATTAGTATAACACATAACGAATAAATAACAATTTGACACCTATAAAAATAATGATAAATTAATTTGAAATAAAAAAAATCTATCTATTCTAATGAAAACCTATCAATTTTGTAGCCCTCCTCGCATTTTTTTCAATCAATTTTTATATATGGTTCTTATCTTTTAAGTCATTTCGTTATATGACATTAAAATTATAGGTTTATTCCAACTAAATCCATTACTACATATAATAAGTATTCTCCATATCGAGATTCTCGGGTCAAGTTAGTTTAGGTTCAGATATGGGTTTTCTTGGGTTAGGTTTTATGTTACGGGTAACAGTGGCAACCCTACTTTCAAAGATTACAAATAAGAATCAGTGCATTCATTTTATGCAACTTTAAATCTTCTAATATTCTTTTAACTCATAATAATCACTATTATTTGAATATGGTTTTAAGTTTATTATGTAATTTTCATTTTCCTGACAATTACATTCATATGAAATAAATAAATCATTTGTTATATTTAAATTTTCGGTTTTTATTTTGCTTGATTATACAATTATTAATTGTAAGATATAAAGTCAATTAAATATTTGTAAAGATTCTAAGGATAATTATATCATCAAAGTTTAGGTATATGGTTTTTGGGACAATTATGCCTTTTTTTTTGATAAACTGAGGAGATGTTCTCAAATGACATCATATTAATTGATTAAAAGCTATGACATTTTATTTGTAATTTTTCTTTTATTAGTATCATGGATATATATTATCATTTATCTAGAGTTTGTATGTACTTGGAGAACCATTTTTGTCACACGCACAACTATATATAGCTATATCAAGAGTTATAAGCATGTCTATATGTTACTTTATTAAGAGTTATAGGCAGACATGGACTAAAAATTTTGTTTTTGATAAACAGTGTATACCTACTTATACAATAATAAATGTAGTGTAGAAGGAAGTTTTTACCTATTTGTAACATATTTGTATAATCTTACTTATGTAATTTCTGTAGTTTTAGTTTAATTTTAATTGTATTAACAATATATGTTTAATTTGTTAACTGTATTTCACTTAATGGTCAAAGTTTAAAATTTTCAATAATTACACGTGTAATACACAGGCCTCAAACTAGTATGTTATAAATAGCTAAATGACCAATAATAAGTAGAAAATCAAAATGTACCAGTACATAGAACATGAAAGATAATCATAAATAGAGAAACTTCACACCTTACATTCAAGTCAAAGTAATAGGTATAAATGTTTTTACGATTCTTGTAGTTCTACACTTAAAGTTGACATTGTATTACAAATGTAGAACAACTTCTGACACAATCCAACATTAGACACAAGGATAATAAGTTTTTGGGTTGGTTAATATAGCATGCTTAGCCCAAACACAACTCATTTTAAATGAGTTAGCCCAAACATAGTTCATTAAATATATGGCTTACTTGTTAATCGCTTTGAGCTTAAGAATTTTAAGAAAGTTTATACTGAAATATTAAAAAGATTATTTTAAAAAAAAATTCTAAAATTATAAGTTCATATTTGAGTTTTAATTTTAATTTTCATCATTTATTTCCGGTAAGTGAAATTAATTTCTCTTATGAACTCTAACGGTTCTTAATCTTCGAAGATTTTATCCACACGTTATAAGTAAACATTACTGATTCAATCCAGTTTCTTTAATCTCAATATATTAAATTATGTATAAAATATCAGAAAACAAAAATAACTATAGAAAAACAACTATATCTATACTATATTACAATGCATATAGGAAGGGCAAGAATGTCATTTAACAAAAACTCTTAATTTTAAGACATTTACAACACTTATAGCATAGAGCACTGAAGTTGAAGAATTTAAGGCTTCAGTTAGATTGTGTTAGCTTTGCTTGTATACTGAAGTTGAAGAAGTTTTTTTTTTTCTCTCATTGGTCATTCATCGATCTTGGAAACGTGCGTTACCGATGTTTACCCAACTGATTTTGATTTCAGGTCACATGCTTGTATTGTTTAATTTCTTACAAGAACGCTCTCTCAACTTCGAAGTTGCTGGTTTGTGCTCTTACTTTTGTTATCTTTATCTTCTTTAAGTTTCGAACTCTGAATCTAAATGTTATAATTTTTTACTCTTAGGATGATGATAAATGGGGTTGTGTGGCTGTAAATTGATGTGGCATTTGCCCTCTTCTACATCTGCAGATGCAGATGACATACATATCGGTAAGTCAACAGACCTTGTGTATGCTTGATCTTTGTTGCAGTGAATATTATTAGACATCTTTTTAGTATCTTACACTCTTACTTGGCAATGATTATGTTGTCATGGTGGTTGTTAATTCCATTCCATATTCTATTGTTAAGAATGTCAATTGTTAAGAATCACAGTTGCACAAATATTTGGTTATTAAAAATACTTTATATTGTTTAATAAGATTTGTGTGATTTTGTTTCTTTTTGTAAACTTAACTGAGACTAAATTGATATTGTGTATGGTTGTGTATGATCCTGACTGTGTGCAAAATTGTCTAAAACTTGCAGTTTGACCTTTGAAAGTCAACTTTTGATTTTAATTTCAGACCCGTAATAACTTTGTAGCCCGATACAACTTGTTTGATCTTGTGACGCCTTTTACAGTGTAACCAACAGCTGACCCGTCAACAAGATTCTGAATTGAGTCAATCCATTGAGAATGTCTCTGACTGTAGAACTGAATGCTCTGATTTTGAATCAAGAATAATTTCGTCAAAGTAAGTCAATCTCTTCGATTTATCGTTATATAACCTTTTGATTTATCATTAAGTAACTTTTGTATGAAATTATAGGTGTGTATTTGGGGGATGATATGCATATAAGCTGTTATTATATTGATCCCAATCTCAACGCATTTGCACTATCATCTGCTCAGGTTTGTTTATGTTTCTCAAATGATTGTCAGTTGTTGTTTATCTTTCGTGACCCGTTAATATGATCCAACTACAGTTATTGGTTACATACTTACATATGAGGATTTGAGCAATGTATATAAGAAGGCTATGTTTCCATTATGTCGTTAATTTATTTGACACTCCGGGCATGTTTGGAACACTAATGAGGCTTGTTTGTGTTCGTTTGGTTATTCTAACAGAATAAACGAACAAACACGGACACTTGATTTAAAGAGTTTTCTTATTCGTGTTCGTTCGTTTAGAAAATGAACATTTTGCGTTTGTTAAAGTTCATTTATTAGTTTTTAAAGGTTTATTATGCCGGTTTGGCTAAAACGTTTTAATCAAGCTGTTTGACTAAAACACTTTTATTGTCCCGTTTGGCTAAAAAGTTAAATTTGGCTCGTTTGAACCAAAAGTTCAAAACACAATCTAAAATCATAACATGTGATAATAAAGATGGACCAATAAGAAAATGTGGGTTTTCCAGTTTGTATGAGTTCGGTTCAGTTATTAAAACCAGTTCACTTTTTACTGGTCGATTTATTTCTTTTAATATCAAAGTATTAAACTTTGTTTTTAACAGTTGAAAGTATAGTTAAGGCAGATTTATTCTACCATGAGACATATTGCTTCAAACACTATAAGTTGTTATTTAGATCTTTTTTTAAAGCCTTCGATAACATGTTTGATTCATTTAGGGCATGTTTGGGATTGAGTTTGAAAAATGCTTATTGGCTTATATGCTTTTTCAAAAAGCCATTTTAAAAAGTCAAGATTTGGGGCTTTTGGAAAACTGCTTTTTAACACTTTCAGAAAGTTAAAATAAGAAAGTTTTTTGTGATTGCCAAACACATTTAAACTTTTGGGCTTTTTGAAAACACCAATAAGTCAATAAACATTTTTCAAACTCAATCTTAGTCTTATTAGATTTCAGGTATCTTTGAAGTGTTGGCATATAACGATAGATGTTGAGATTCACATTGCCATAAAGTGATCCAAAACTATAGCTAATTACCAAATGACGAATTTGCACTCTTTTGAAACTAAGGTAACATCAAACTTGAACTTGAAACATATATGTATCCAGTAAATAAAAAACAACTTAGTTTATGAAATGGTCTGATACTTTGATGCATTGCGCATGTCCTAACAAGATATTGCTTGGTTTTATGATGTTGTAGACATAAAGACTGATGCGAACGGGATGGGCAGTAAGATGTGTTCTAGCATCTTCCTGTGGTGTAAATCATTTGGATTCGCTTTTTGTAGAATGTAATATGGATGTGGAAAATTGTTTCTTATTGGTTTTTCGTTTTCATGACACTTTAAAAAGAATTCTTTGAGATTTTAAAGAATTTTATGCATATTTCTTGGAAACTCTTTCTTTTGTTGTGTAATTATCATAGAAATACCATACCATGGTATCCTGACGAAACAAACCGAACTGATTTCTTTTCTTCTAAAGTTTTAAAAAACTGGGTTGTCTAAAATTTTTTTAGTTCAATGTCTATATCTTATTACACGTCCAAAACATCCTAAGATTCCTAATTTAGTGTTGTAAGTTGTTGTCACCGCTGCATCGCGCGGGTACCTACTAGTATTGTAAGAACAAATATATATTATATATTTATTAATATGGCCATCATTATCATTTATATTATAATACATCAAAATATTAACTATACATTATCATATATTTGTTTGGTAATTGTTGATGGGCCATATTAACCTTACTAATAAAGAGTTTCCCCTTGGGGGTATATATAAAGAGATTAATATTAACATCAAAACCTAATCACACACACATGATAATTTTGTGTGCCTCCTCTCTCCTAAACCAGGTTCCTCTCAAAAACCCTAACACCATCTTTAGCTATACATCCTAAAGGGGAACTCGATCAAGCTGACAACTATGTCGTCTACATCCAGACTCTGTTGCGATTACTACTCCCCATGCTGTAACAGGTTCATAGGTTTAATATTTATTATATTTTAATTACCTACATGAAGAACCGATCAACATGTGGCATCAGAGTGATGTTGATTAATCAGTTCTTCATGTTTCCCCTAAATATGGAATTGAATAAGAAGACATGGATTAAAACTTGATAAACCCTAATTTTTTCGGTTTCTTTTATCATGTTCTATTACGAAAACAATATATGAAACTGCTTAAATCGCTAAAATTCATATTTAGTAAACCATAATATTTTTGAAATCTGTTAAATTCATGTTTAAAGATTTCGATTCCGGGTTTTTTGTATGTTTAATTGTTAAAATTTTCGATGATGTTCTTCATGTTCATCATTATTATTGAAAATTATACATATGTTGGTTCAAAATCTAGATTAAATTTTGTTAATGATTATTTAGGGAAAATTTTTTTCAAATTTTGGACAACTTAGAAGTTTTATTATTTTCTTAAAAGATTTGAATTCCCTTAAAATAGGAAACAGATATAATTATTAATCACTAAAATTTGAACCAAATCTTATCATTATTTATTTACTTAATAAAGATCATGGGTTAAGGGATTAAACCAATTTACGGGTTATTTAAAAAAAATCATGTATTACGGGCTTAAAACAAATTATGGGTTCTAAGAGTTTATGGGCTTGGGTCATAACCCATAAACCCGAAAGCTCACTAATACCGGAATCAACATTTTCCCGAAAACTCCATATAATCATGTAAACACCCAAATACCGAAAACCCGCTAAAAGCCAGAAACTGGCGATTCACGGGAACCTAAAATTCTCGAGAAATAAGGTTTTACCGGAAACTTAAAAATCCTTACCCCTAAAAATTCTTTTACTATTAACTAATTAAATGTTTTGTAAACACTTAAATGTTATAAAAAACAAATTTACAAAACATAAAAAGGCTTAACCTGAATAAATTTTTTGATGTATCTCTTCTGCCCAAATGTGATGTGTTACATCTACCCTATCTTTCAAGTCTAATTAAAGCTTTTGTTAGTTTTGCCTAACATGATCAAAATGTCTCACTTCTGCCTAAAGGTGATGTGTTACATTTTAATCTAGCAAAACTAGCTCGTGCATAATTAAAATAATTGTCTCACTTCTGCCCAAAGGTGATGTGTTACAATTGTTTTGCACACATGCTTAAATAAATTTTAATTTTGCCCAAAGGTGATTATTTTTTGTTTAAGTAGAACTTTTAATTATTGTCTATTAGTTTGATGTTAATAATAGACACATCACATATTCAATAAAATATAATGATCCTCACATTAATGATCCTTTATTAATCTAATGATCATAAACTTTAATCTATCTTACTTTAATATCCCATAACATTACTCGCTATAATTTTCTTTTATAAATAACTATATCATCTAAATCATCCACTCTAATATTAAAACATAATATAAGTTTTACATCATAAAGAGTTGGAATATTGGATTTTAATAATCCCTGTTAGATGATATTGGCCGATAATAATCCCTATTCGTTTTATCCCCACTGGCGGTCCCAAATTCAAAAAAGTTGGCCCCCAATGGTCCCCCGTTAAAAATGACTTAACGGCGTTATAGTTTTTTCTGAATTTCAAACCAATGTTTTAAGGCTTTTGATTGTTAGGAGGATACGAGTCGATTGGTGTAAAACTTAGCTCGAAACAATAATCCAAACGACTTGATTTTGGTTAATTGTAAGTTCAAACACCCGAATTGAAGCATTGTTTCGTCATTTTGAAGCACTATTTCAAACTAAGTTTTACACCAATCGACTCGTATCCTCCTAATGATTAAAAGCCCTAAAACATTGGTTTGAAATTCAGGAAAAACTATAACACCGTTAAGTCATTTTTAACGGGGACCATTGAGGGCCAACTTTTTTGAATTTGGGACCGCCAATGGCGATAAAACAAATAGGGATTATTATCGGCCAATATCATCTAATATGGATTATTAAAATCCAATATTCCTAAAGAGTTTCAATAATATTTAGCTCTTCTCAGTTTTAGTTATCTCTTAAGTCATGATATGATTATCCTACTGCTCTTTATAATAACAATAATTCCATTGAAAACTGGAGCATAACAAATAGAATGAGTTAATCATAATGTCTCTTACGATAATGATAATCACGAACTTATATAAATAAATGCTATCATTAGAGTTATTCTAGATTTAGTTTTTCTAAGACTAATCAAAATAACTCCTAAGATTCATGCGCTCCATAAAAGTTCTAACTATAAGGTTAAATGACATTACTGAATACATCATAATGTACAATACCATGACCCATAAAGTTAAGGGCTCACACATGAAAATAAGTACACTTTTCTAATGCATTACATACTAAAAGTTTCTATTATTACAATTTGTTGCCTTAAGTAACAACTATAACACTCATAAGTATAAAAGGAAAACGAGTATGTTGATTAGCAACACATGTAAAAGAAAAGAATATGGCAGTGGAAATAAGATGTTATTCAACTCACCACCATTAAAACCTTAAAGAGGATAATTCTAAGGTTCATAGACAAATACAAGTATTACTTTCAGCTTTAAGTTCTATAAGGAGAAGTCTCATTGTAAAAATATGTCATTATATTAGGCATAAGTAACAAGGCTATCCATAATTCAAAAGAACATCTGGCTAAAACAGTAGTCGTATATTAATGATATTTAAGTCTGCTAATCCTAATATTCCAATTAACATGATAAGTTGAGTCTAGTTCTATAAGTTTCTTTACTGATATCAACAAATAACTAACATGAGTGTTGGTGACAGAATTTAGATGTTAAGGCTATTATAAACATGAAAAACTGTCGTCTAATTACGTTTTATGATAACTTAAATATTTTGGAGATTAATTAGAATTTAGTATCAATACTTAAGCTACATTATGACAGTTGTGAGGTTTGCATAGCCAACATAAAGTCACTCTTACCTTAAACTCTCATATTATTTGTTATCAATATCTGGATTGAAACATTTATTAAATAGAATTAGATGATACTACATACTTTCATAACTTTTGTTATCATGCAAATAAGAATTTAACAAAAGACGAATGAGACTTATAAAATTCATCAATTAAAACCAAATTTCATGAGAAATCATGACATGGTTGATGAGGGTGAATTTCATCTAATCTCATTCTTAGTGATTTTAATCATGTGTTGATGCCCTAAACATTACTTGGCTTAAGGAATAAGTATGGATCCACCATAAGTTATATTTTACTGACATTCTTGGAAGTTATTGAAAACGGAATATTCATGCATAATTCTTTTATCATTTAAAAGGCTATTTGCTTGTGTCTAATCTATCTTCTATCATTCATGGTCTTAAAGAGATCCATTCATATATACTTAATATGATTTCTTCTAAATATGTCCCTAAGTTTCTTATGACACATAAAGGAAATCAAATTAAGTCTAACGTATATATGACAAATTCCCACATCACGTACATCATTGAAACTTCTCATGTAGTTTTTCCTAGAGATATCGAATATTAGTGGGAGCCTTAAGTGTCTCAATCATAACTTACAAGATTTGCAAGAGGTGGATGAGTGAAAACTTGATATTATCTTAATTACACCTCTTGTACAAGACAGTGTTCATCACAACACTATTTCATCAAAACTTATCTCTGTAGAATTTACTACTATCCTTACAAAAGTTTCGGTGTTTCTTAAATGTGGTCAGTGAGAGCAGTAAAAAGTCCTTATAATGACTTGTAAGAAGTACAAGAGGATGGGGAAGAGAGTCATTAAATTTTACTCCATATTTAAACTCCAATCACACCTCTTGTACACCATACTGCACCAACTCTTATATACTTAGAATCCTAAAAAAGATAGCAACCTAACTAAGAGCTAATCCATAAAACCGAGATTTTTAAAATTACCCAATAATCAACTCAGGAGGCAATCTAGGTTTAAAACCTACTAACATTGATGATTATGTAACCTCCCTAACTAAACTTGAAATGGATGTTGGAAAGTTTAATGATCCTACCCCTTATAATTAAACTATTAGCATAAATCATAATTGACTCCATAAGTCATGCTAACGTTTTGAGATTTGATTGAATCACCTAAGAGTGTTCATAACTAAACTAAATCCCAATACGAAATGTTAAGACTGTAAGAAGAATGATTGATTGTTAAATGTTATATTCAAGGATAAACCAATTATCAAAGAATCTTCTTACCTATATTACAAAAGATTTCTTTAAGAATCATTTTTGTTCTAGTAGCTTATAATAGTTAAGAGCTACGTTAGATGAACATTAAAACAACTTTCACTAACAGTCGGCTTACATACTTATTTGTTTATAAAACAACCTAAAAGTTATAAACTAAAGGTCAAAGAACTTTTAGTTTATAAGTCAATAAAATCCATATATGGTTAATGCAAACATCAAAATGTGATGAAATCTTTATACAATTATTTTCATCAAAAACCAAGTGGATTAATGTACCTACCTTAAAATGAGTGGGAGCAACTAAAAACAAACTTGTCCTTATATATATGACATTCTTCTGACAAGTATATGTTACATAAGTCAAAACATTGTTCACAAACCTTGATATTATAGATCTCAAAGATATTCCTTACACATGTAACAAACAATACTGCTCTACTTTAGAGGATAATAGGAACACATAAATTATTTCCTTATGCTTCATTAAGTAGAAGCCTTATATAAGTTCCAGTCTATACTCGTTTAGATATTACTCAAAATTGCAACACAGTAGATATGTCTAGATTAATGTGAAACATCTAAAAGAGTACTAAGATATCTTTAAAAGAAACGGAAGACTATAATTTAAAAGAAGAAGTGAGAATTCAAATCATTAGATTACTCTAACTTTATCATATTCAGATATAAGAAAATGTAATTTTCAGGATATATTCTTATGTTAGCAGATAAATATATCTCATGGAGGAGTCATAATGAACTGATAACAACAATCTAAGTTATAATGACATAATGTGTTGATTAATCACAACGCAATTAGCAATAAATGTTGTTGAAAATTTATCAATGAACTCATAAGTTTATTAACTCCATATAAATTATATATTGAAGAATTACTGTGATAAAATCAGCTACCATGTTTTCTCTAACAGTAACAGTTCGAGAGGTGTTGCATTAAATTTCGATATGAAACTAATTATTCGTTTATGAACAAATTGAGAAATCTAAATTTTCGTATCGAATACATTCATGATATGCTTAAGGATCCGATAACTAAATGTATCACCCATAAATATTATGAAAGCGCTTATAATAATGACGGGTTATTGATGACTATGCGCAACTGCATATCACACTATGAATGAGTAACTATTAAAATTCCTCATTTGTTTTGATTTTGTACGTCTCTTAATATGTTCTGCATGCATAATGACATATAGACAAATTAATAAACAAATCAAACGTTCTGAAGGGCTTACCTGAAAATTTTGATCATAACTACTTAGGTTTTAAATAAGGACTGCAATATGATTAATGGGGGTCTTGAGGTGATGTTCAATTCAATGACTGTATTTCTCTGCTCCAGTTTAAGTTTAAAGCTAAAATGAGTGTTAACTCCTGATCAGGCTTATATAATACTCATAATAAATGATTACTCGGCCAAGTGGGAGAATGTAAGAATAAATATATATTATATATTTATTAATATGGCCATCATTATCATTTATATTATAATAGATCAAAATATTAATTATACCTTATCATATATTAGTTTGGTAATTATTGATGAGCCATATTACCCTTACTAACTAATAAAGGGTTTCCCCTTAGGTTTATATATAGAGAGATTAATATTAACATCAAAACCTAATCACACACACATGATAATTTTGTGTGCTTCCTCTCTCCTAAACCGGGTTCCTCTCAAGAACACTAACACCATCCTTAACTATACCTCCTAAAGGGGAACTCGATCAAGCTGACAACTATGTCGTCTACATCTAGACTCTACTGCGATTACTACTCCCCATGCTGTAACAGGTTCATAGATTTAATATTTATTATATTTTCTATTACCTACATGGAAAACTGATCAACAGTATTACAAAAAGAATATTAATAATTAGAGTTGTAGTTTATGGTTTTATAAATACATATGAGACTTAATTGAGTATATTTGTTTAAACTGTCAACCTGAAATCTCATCTTATTAAATGGTACAATGAGGTAGATGAGCACCAGTAGAGGGATAGTGATCAGATTTATTCGAGTCTGAATTTAAATTTGTATTCATACATAAATTTACTTTAATACTAGTCCTTAAAATATTTTTATCCGATTGTGGTTGGGTGGGCCAATAAATACCAAACAACTAAACTAGAACTTGTATTCATATGTAACATTTTCTATTTTCGAACTTTCAATAATATTAAGATGACTATATGAGTAACTGGGTGGGCCAATAAATACCAAACAACTAAACTAGAACTTCCACACGGATAGCGACATGGCCATAATTTCTAAACCAATAATAGAGACCTTAAATAAAATAACACACTTGCATGCTAAACAACTACATTTTACAAGTAATCAAACATATCAGT
Organism: Bidens hawaiensis; assembly: GCF_021521415.1. Classification (NCBI taxonomy): domain Eukaryota; kingdom Viridiplantae; phylum Streptophyta; class Magnoliopsida; order Asterales; family Asteraceae; genus Bidens; species Bidens hawaiensis. Next base: position 241,753 of record NW_027494930.1, read on the forward strand.
TTAGTTCTCAAATGATTTATTAGAATTGCGACACTCTCTAATTTTACACCACCTTAAACATTTACCTAGATACCTGACCAGTCACCATTTGAGAGAAATTCATAATCCCGTTGGTGTCAACATGATAAAATATTGGTAAAGATTATTGCCTTTTAGTGGAAGGTCGTTGTGGTTCCAACCCATGTAAGGTCAAGTGTAGTGGGGCGTTGGATTGGACGAAAAGGGACGAAGAGGGGCGAGAACACCGGCCTCCCCTCGGCGATATGTGGACGAAAAGGGGCGAGGGCGGGGTTAGTTTGTCGCCTGGGTTGTGTGAAAAATAATAATATTTTATTATTATTACAGTTGTCAAACGGTCAAATATAAAAAAAAATTTATTTAATTTATACAATATATATATATACACACATACACCCTACTTCTCCATTTTATATCCATTTTATACACAAATCATACCCAAATTCTTACAAAAAATTAACAAAATGAATCCTAGAAACAACCCCAACCAACCGAACTACCAATTCCCTGGTTTCGGTCATGGTTCGCAATCGAGCCAACCGAACTACCAATTCCCTGGTTTCGGTCAAACGTATGGTTCGCAATTGAGCCAACCGAACCAATCGAACTTACAATGAAACCCGATGAATCCGTATCAATTTTCCGACCCGAACCTAAACATGTACGCCAACTATCTCAGCACCCGAAACACAATGCCGGCGTTCGGGTCTACACCACCTGAGTCGGAGCCGGCGACGGTACCGGATACGCAAACGTCACGGGCCTCCGGTTCAAGCAAAAAGCCGACCCGTAAACAAAAAAAAACAACTGGGGGAGTCGATGGCGCAACGTGATCCGTACAAGCATTGGAGCGAGGAGGAGGAGGTGGCCCTTGCAAGGGCTTGGATCGTCATTTCGGAGGATCCCGACGTCGGTAAATTTTTTAATATTAAGTATTTATTAAAAATGTATTTAGTGTTTATTAAAATATATACTAACTGTGACAAATAATTTTAATTTGTAGCTAACTTTCAAGCCACCGGGGTGTTTTGGAAGAAAGTATATGAAGCTTGGCTCGAGATAACCAATAAACCCGAAGACTACCGGGGAAAAGAAGCGGTTCAAGCCCACTGGAAGGGGCTTAACGCCGATTGTCAAAAGTTTGCCGGCATAATTAATCGGTTGCAGGGGCCCGGCTGGCGTAGCGGGCATAACGACATCGACATTATAACTCAAGCCTTGAGCGACTTTCGAGCTCAGGGCCAAACTTTTGAGCGGCCCGGGAAACCGTTCAAGTATTTGAATTGTTGGAAAAAACTACGCAGGTGCGCGAAATGGGCCGGGGCACCAACCGTTCCCGTCGCCCAACGAGCCGGCTCATTTCGACAATCAAAAAGGTCGAAGACATCGTCGTCGACAAATCCGAGCACACCAAACTCACCCTCCGATGCTCGTAGCTTCTTCCTGGACGACACGGTTAATTTAGCCCAAGATTTTAATATACCCGACGACGATGAGGTAGAGGAGTTGCCTCGACCACGCGGGAGATCGAGGAAAATAAGGGGGAAGGTTCTTCGTCAACACGATTCAATACGGAGCCCGTTAAAATAAACGAGTTGGTCGGTCGTTTGGAAACAAATGCCACCGTAATTGGAGCCGACCTTCGAGCATCCAACAAACAACAAGAAAAGTTGAACCAGACGTTGGAATTAAAACAAATGAAAGACGACTACGAATCCCTCAAAGCGGAAGGGTTTCACGACGATGGCGCATTATTGTTTCAACGCCGACGTGAAAAAATGCGCGAATATTACGGATATTAGTTTCTTTTTTTTAGTTATGTTTTTTTTTCTTTAGTTATGTTTTTTAATATTTTTAGTTATGCATTTTTTTAGTTATGTTTTTTTGTATTTCTTTTTAATTTTAATGCATTTTTATTTAATTATTTAAATAAATTGGTTTTTATTTAATTAGTTTAATTATAAAAAGAAAATAATAAAAAAAGACACTGTGTGCCCAACTTGTAGCCCCTACACCATTACACTCCAAAAACAAATTTCCACTCCATGCTGACTGGGCGCTACGTGTCACAATTCGCCCCCAATTGTAGCCCTCCACTACACATAGCCTAAGGAATGTAAATTTCTGGAGTATTTTAGCCGTTAAAAAGTTTATAAAAGTAAGACAAACTGTAAGACAATGTTCAAGGATAACTAACACACAAGATAGTCAGTTCACCAAATGCGACATATATATTATTGTCGAAGATCGGAGAAAGGGGTTGTACTCTTTGATACTTACATTGAATGTTATTGCTTATCGTTAAAACTTAAAAGAATGATTTTTAGTTTATAACATTAAAATGATTAACCATAAACAATTAATTAGCATAAAAATAGTTAAACTATGCTATTGTTAGTACTTAGTAGATTCATAAAAATAAGTGTTTCACGTGAGTTGACTCTTTCAGATTTAGGATAGCTCGCGTAATTAAAGGTGTAATTTGTTTGTTTTTTTGAGTTTCGACTGAGTTTCGACTCAATTCATAAATAAACCTTAACATGATTAGCCTCATACCCTCACTTAAAAGAAGTAACCCATGAGAATATAACAAGCTAGATAAAACAACCCTCACTTAAAAGAAGTAACCCATGAGAATATAACAAGCTAGATAAAACAACCCTCACTTAAAAGAAGTAACCCATGAGAATATAACAAGCTAGATAAAACAACCACACATGTAGACATTCATCATGATAAGCCGCTAGTAGACATTCATCATGATAAGCCACTAATAATAATAATAACATGAAAAAAACAATAGATTCAACATATATATATGATTAATACCCCATATATTTAGACTAAAACTATCTACCCTAACTAAAATACTAAACACAAAGATACCTTACTCATGTTGACCAGTCCAAAGAAAATAAGTGTTCGATCATTTTGTTGTGAATGAATATGTGAGAATAGATTATGGATGATGTATCATGTGTCCTTCCTTAGTCATGATGTAGCCCTAAGAAGTCTCCTTTATTGCTCAAAATGCAAGGACACAAATATCGACACATATTTTAACCTCTAGACTCATTGTAATTTTTTAGTCCGACTAACTCACGCATCTCTAAGTTACTCTTAAATATGCACATTTGCCCGTTAAAGTACTAGAAACCTCAACCATCTAAGGAGTAATACCTTTTCTCACACCTTAATCGTTGATATCATTATGTTACATACCCTCTGGTAATTTTCTCTAATATTGCACAAAAAACCAATCTCCAAAACCTTATAAGTTGTTTTATATTTTGATTACGCAAACCAAATTAAAAGAATGATTGGCTATCTCATCTGTCTTTTAAAACTTGACATAGCATATAAATAGGATCATCATCTTCCATATGCACCGATTCCAAGGGTTTAACTGCGTGATTATTATAAATCTATGTTTCATTCTTTATTGAACGTAGTTTTGAGCAAGCACATGGGATATACTAGTTTTCCACGAATAAGAAACCCGATGGGAAAACCCGAAATCTTTCATAATCTGGTATGTGTTTGGAAATACCTAAACCCGACCCAAACCCGATCCATTACCATCTCTACAAACTTGAGACCTTAAAATCACAAGTTTAACCATCATTCTCATGTCATTGAACCAGAACTCGAATGTCTCTTTTTGATTTTGTATAATACAAAGTAGTGAACTTTGGCCTTGACTACTATCCCTTGGGGGTTAAAAGAATGTTTTTGGGTCGATTAATATACACCATAAATATAAACTAATCCAGTACGCGCGCGCGTACCCTTTCACCAACACCCTCACTCGCATTCAATAAAAATCTATATATACGCATATGTGCGTATATATATATATCGACTGATATAGATCACCGGAGGCGGCTTTGCTTTGCGACGGCTAATCTTATTATTATTATTATTCATTTGCCTGTCTCCAATTTATAAACCTAGGGTTTACATGGCGTCTGAGGATGTGGTAGGAAAGACCAGTGCTACAATCGCTAATCTCGCTGAAGAAGCTAAGATTGCCAGTGAAGGTGTTAAGGCTCCCAGCCGCCACGCGTTACTCAGCATCTGCAAGTCTCTTGTCGCCGGTGGCGTTGCCGGTGGAGTGTTAGTTTCTCTTTCAATTACTTTTAATTGATTGATTAGACTTCCGATCTGTGTTATACATTTATTTATTTGACCTAATGATTATTATTATTGAATAAAGTGATTAAATGTATGTATATGATAATTAAGAGCTAAAGTTTGTACAAGGAGGTTTAACTTTGAGTCACTAGGAGTTAATTAGGGTTTGGAGGGAAGCTAATTATTATTGTTTGAAAGCTGGTTATGTATAATTTCTCTGTTCGTCGTATATGTTTAAGTAAGATTATTCGTTTTGACACGCTATTTTGATGATGATGTGGTTATTAATTATTATGCTTTTAGGTGTTTAATTCATGGAAAGATTGATTTTGTTGTTTGAAGCTGATTATGTATAATTAAGATAAGATTATCCATTATCAGGAGATGCATTTGTAAAGAAGTGTAGTACTATGGTAGAAGAGTCGGTAGAACATGCAACAAGGAAACATACATGACCATGTGGTTATTAGTTATTATGGTTTTAAGTGTTTTAACTCATGGAAGGTGTTCTTGACATTGTACGATATATCTGTTTGATCTACTCTATTTCAATTTGTACTTGGCCTGTGATTGATAAGAAAGTGTTTTAAAAACATCATGATAGATTATATTAGCTTGTTTTGTGGTGGAAGAAACTAGTCATAAGTTTTAGGAAAAGAATTTTTAAGTTTCTTCATAAGTTTCCGTTGATTAGACCCTTGGTTTATAAACTATAACAGGCTGCTTGTTTATCTGGTTGTTTTTTGCTGCAGATCAAGAACCGCTGTTGCTCCTTTAGAAAGACTGAAAATTTTGCTCCAGGTTGGTCATCTGTCTGAATGTTTACTTTTTTTTTTCCATGGAAAAATAAATTAATTAGTCGTCTTTATTTCAAAATTGGCATAATAATGGATCTTTTAGTAAAAGTGTGATTCAACGCTGATTATTTATTCTCAATTGAGGATGTTGTTACGAAGTTGTTAACACAAACTCACAAAGGTCTTTTCTCTATTAACAAAAACAATGATAAAATGTAGTCAAAAGTGTAACGAAAGACGTGACTCGTGAGATCAGTTGCATTTCTAGAGCTATTTTTATCAGTCCATATAAATGAGTGATATAACCTATGCAGAGGCTATTGCTTGGATAGACGTTAATCAAATTGAGATAACCTTGCCTTAAACAATGAAAGAATATAGAAAACTCAACATACTTAGCTTTTGTTTTTTTGCAGGTCCAAAATCCTCATGCAATCAAATATAATGGTACCGTTCAGGGGTTGAAGTATATATGGAGAACAGAGGGTTTTCGTGGGCTGTTCAAGGGAAATGGCACTAATTGTGCTCGTATCGTTCCAAACTCTGCTGTCAAGTTCTTTAGCTATGAAGAGGCATCAAAGTATGTGATCTTTTTAAATTAATAATTTTTTTTTTGGGTTCTGTTAACAAAGTACTTTATTATATAGTTTATTTTCTTAGATTGAAATGCAGTTCTGAACCAGTTTGTAGGAATAGAGAATATAATATATATCTTTTAGAAGACAGGTTGAAATCATAGAAAATGAAAGTGAAATCAAATAACGCCAAAATTGTCAAATATCTTTACATATTAGTCAGGTTTCCTTCCGTTTTTTTTTTCTGCTTTCTTCATTTAAGATATAAAAGCTATTGACTTTGCTTCAACATACTTACCCTTTGTGATAAACAGGGGAATCTTGTGGCTCTACCGACAGCAACCCGGAAACGGTATGAAACATTTTTATTATCTTACATCACTAAATCCCTGAGCTAACAAATACTTGTTCACACATGAACCTATTAGATAATCTTTTAAATCTATTTTCAGAGGATGCTGAACTGACCCCTGTCTTACGCCTTGGAGCTGGTGCCTGTGCTGGAATAATCGCCATGTCAGCTACCTACCCGATGGACTTGGTTAGAGGTCGGCTTACTGTGCAGGTATTCTTCAAGATATCTAGATATTAAACATTTTCAATAGCTATACAATTCTTTATTTGGTTCACATTAATTACAAATGCTTTAATTTTTGCAGACTGATAAATCTCCAAGTCAATATCGAGGAATCGCACATGCTCTTGCAACCGTACTTCGTGAAGAAGGTCCACGTGCATTATACAAAGGGTGGCTTCCTTCCGTCATTGGCGTCGTAAGTCAAAAAGTCACACATGTCGTAATGATTGCAGATATGTACACTGGTCACTAAAATTGTGGTGTATATATATAGGTACCATATGTGGGTCTTAATTTTGCGGTGTATGAATCTTTAAAAGATTGGTTGGTTAAATCAAGACCATTTGGGCTAACCGAGGACACTGACCTGAGTGTGATAACAAAGCTTGCGTGTGGAGCTGCAGCTGGAACCGTGGGTCAAACCGTTGCGTATCCACTCGATGTCATCCGCAGAAGAATGCAAATGGTTGGTTGGAAACATGCAGCTTCTGTTGTCACTGCAGATGGCAAATCAGCCCTTGAGTACACCGGTATGGTTGATGCTTTCAGGAAAACTGTTCGTTATGAAGGCTTTGGAGCCTTGTACAAAGGCTTGGTCCCAAACTCAGTCAAGGTCTGTAATTTTGTATCTGTTTTATTTTAGTATATCAATTATTAAAATTGTAGAAATATTCTAATCTTGATTTGTGGAAAACAGGTGGTTCCTTCGATTGCGATTGCGTTCGTGTCGTATGAGGTGGTTAAGGATCTACTCGGAGTAGAGATGAGGATATCCGATTGAAAAACATCCTAGTTATGATAATAATTATGTTGAATGAATAATATTATTTTTGCTTGCAGAAGAGAAAGTAGGAGGGTATAAACTATGGAGGTCATAATTTTTTTTGTTGTCTTCTCTCTTTCGGTTATCTTTCAGTTACTGAGAGGTTTAGAAGTTGTTAGTGTTGATATAGTGGACCCCGGTACATACCCGACACTTTCTCTGTCTGCTGTGGTTTTTTGGTGTTTGGCGTTCGCGTCACACCAACACCACCTAATAAGGATATTTAATAGAGTTGGTGAGCTGTTTGATCTGTATTATGGGTATGATTATGAGAATGATTTCTTTAAACAATTAATCTGTTGATTTGAGTAATTTTTGTTTGATGGAGACGCTGCTCAGGTTATGCTGAAAAGGTCATTTTCATTTAAAAATTTAAGAAACAAAAAGGGTTACAGACAAAAGACCGGCATTTTAAGCCGGTTTTGGGTAGGTTTCCAACAGCAATCTCGGAGACCAATCTGGTCTCGAGTTTCCTAGCTTCTTTATAGAAGCTCGGATGAGTTTTAAACCAGGGTTAGTTGCGTCTTGTGTATCTGCTAACCAACTCGAAAAACGCCTTTTTATAAAAGTCAGAACGACCGCGGTGATAATCAATCCAAACACACAATTGCCTTATTGCCTCCCTTTTCTCTTCTTTCAAAACGACCATCGTTTGATCATTTTCCTTTGCAAGCTTCTTCAAATCCCTTAACTTGCTCTCCTGTTTCATCACTTTCTGTCTTGCACCAAGAATCTCCTTTTCTTTGTCATCCAATTGAACCACAAGCTCATCAAACTCTTTCTTAACTTGTACATTTTCCTTCACAATCTTCTTCAAATCCCTTAACTTGGCTTCCAATTTCAACACCTTTTGTCTTGCAGCAAGAATCTCTTCTTCTTTATCATCCATTTGAGCTACAAGCTCATCGAAATCTTTCTTAACTTGTACCAAATCACCGTTCTTTACTCTCATCCAATCCTTCACAAAATTTATCATACAACATACTTTTGACACCCGATTCGTGAACTCTTCACAACATTCCACATACCGAAGCCCAAACGTCTCAGCAACGCTTAATGTGTCACTCACCGTTGAAGTCATGGCCTTGATGCTACGCAATGCTAACTCAGCGTCTTTTCTGTCTTGCTCGTTTTTTTCCCGGGTGTTTTTGTACCAGTCTCGGGTTTCATTGTGAAGCTCCTCCGCCACGGTGATTCTTCTGCTCAAAAGCCGGACACTGTCCTCTGATTTCTTTCTGAATTCGTTGATCATTTCTACCATTTTCTTAACTGTGGTTCGGACACTAGAAAGTGTTTCCGTATTTTTTCTCTCTAGTGATGCTTTTAAAACATCATTTTTTCCTTCAAGTTCTGTTTTATCAGTTTGTAGTGATTTGTATTTTTGCTCAAGTGACTCCATCTTGCTTGATAGCTCTCTCTTTACGCCCTCGATCTCTGATTCGAGAGTAGAAATTTTACTATCTTTCTGTTGGAGTTCTTCCTGCAGATGAGAATTTATCGTTCTTTGATTCTCGTTTTCGTATTTTGACAAACAATTTTCACCATTTATACTTCCAATCTTGACCACCAAGTCTTTTACTTGTTGTAGTAATGCATCTCGTTCTTCGATCAAACCCTCTTCGTTCTTGGTCTTTTGTTTTAATTTCTCTGCTAATCTTTCTAATATTTCACGAGAGTCCGAAGCTTCCTTCGTGTTTTTACTGAGCTTGGATTCCGTTTCATGACTTTGAGCTGTTAGTCTTTTTAAAATTTCAAGGGAATCCGAAGCTTCTTTAGTCTTTTTACTGAGCTCAATATCCTTTTCTTGATTTTGAATTCTTAAAGACTCGAGTTCTTGTTCCTTTTGGTGTGAGAAGTTTTTATACTGAGACCGTAAAGAATCCACTTCCGTTTCCAAATATTGGACACGGTTCATGGATTCCTCAATCTTGCCACTAAAAAGCTTCTCGCACTCGTCTAGTTTCGTCAAAACTTCACTCTCCTTCTCTTTAGATGCAAATTCAGGCTGAAATACCGAAATTTCCTTCAATTTTTTATGGAATTCATCATGTTTGCTTTTCAGTTCTTGTTCATGTTCATGTACTTGTTCATGTGCATGTTCATGTTCATGTTCATGTTCACCCTTTTGAGAGTTTAAGGTCTCGATCTCGTGCTTCAAAGCGATGATTCTGTCTTCTAACACCTTCATATTCGAGGACGGCTGTCTTTCAATAGTTGGGATTTTATTCTCCGCCTTTGCACCATCTGTTGTTGTTGTCACTTTTGCTTGATCAATATTTGGTGTTTTTGATCCGCTATCTGGCGAATGATATCCTGCGGATTCCATGCCTAATGAATTTGAAGATGAAGTAGACTCATTGTCTTCTTTATCTTCTTCATGCTGCATTTTTACTTCACACCTTCCCGGCCTTTAATCTTCGTACAAATCACACATTGTTTGGTACTGTTTATAAAAATACTCGATCACATTCATTGCTTCGAATCGTTTATTTTGTTTTGGTCTTTGTTACCAGAGTTTACACTCTTAACAAGCTTCAAGATTCGGTCCAGTTTAGAATCCGTTTCTGCATATAAAAAATCTAAATATTTCAAATCATGTGTGACAGTACCTACAAAAGAATATCATACCGAACCATTAACTACAGGTTGGATAAAGCTTAATGATTTAACTCATTATGATCCTGTAACATATTCATTGATTCGTTCGACCTGAAACATTATTACAATCAAAATCTGAAAATTTCAGGCCCTTTTAGAATTACCAAAACCAAAATGGAGCCATCTTGACTAAAACAATTATTAAAATAGCCTAGACTTTTTAAATTACCAAAATAGCCGTTGACTTTCTTGCTCCTGCGCGAACCCTTTACCTCCAGCGTCATTATGAAAAAAAAAACTCTCATGCGCCTTCTGCATCGTCTCTTTGTTTCAATCCATTCGATAGCCATGATAGCATGCTTTTGCGCCAATATAGGTCCGCGACGTGAATCTCTCGTACCAATGCTTCATCCTTGGTAATTTAACAAATTTATGGCTATTTTGGTAATGTTTTTTTTTTTTTTTTGTCAAGATGGCTATTTTGGTGATTTTCGCAAACTTAATATTATCTTAACAAAAAACTATCATTATTTTCAACAGGTTCATAGTTTAGATTCGCCTGAAGTGATATTTAACCTATACTAGTTGTTATTCAATGCATTCAAGCACGATATTTACAACAATAATTCAAGCATTTCGTTACGTAAACCACACAACAACAATACAAACATGATCGGTAATAAGTCGAATATTAATTCATTTTCTCATATTTAAACAAAATATTGCGTATCACCATCCACAAACCATAGATGCATTTGCATTGAATATGCATGCGATTGTGAACCTAGATGAATGCAAAATACATGCATGCTTATAAGCAGAAACCTTCAGCAATGAGATTTCGTCGAACAAATCAACAAAGAACGCATGTAAATGTGAAATTAAACGTACATATTCGGAATCAACGCATGAAATGTGCTTTAATGCCGGATTATAGACAACGACGATTACCTAGAATTGGGAGGGAGAAGAACAACAAACATCCATGTGCAAAAGAAACTTTGATCTGAAAACATCACATGTGGTTGATAAACAAAACTGGTGAACGCGGTAAACGGGGAAAAATGTTTTTTTTTTTTTCCCTCACTTTCTCTATCACAAGTTTGTATTCAAATCTAAAACAAAATTTTTAAAATAAAAGTTTTGCTATGAATATTTTTAGTTATACAAGTTACAAGAATAACAAGTTTCTTGCAAGCACTAACATTTAATTTATAGAATGCTCTCATCAAAAAGATATACCGAGATTATGATCTATATATTTTAAGGCAACACGTAACGCGACATTAATTATATAGCCATTATAGGGGTGGATAAAACCTCTGCATCAGGGCATGGACAACTTCAAATAGGACATATCATATCATTGGTCTACAAATCTTCAATTACAACTATTTTGAATCTATAAGGTAAATCATTCATATTCAACATTAATCCTTGTCAACATCGTTTGAGAGACTACTAAATCGCTTGTTGTGGTATGTTAATTAAAACGTGAATTAATTAACATAAAACACTATTGTAGAAAATAACCAAGACGTAACATTAAAAGACCCATGTAAAAAAGGAATTCAAAAGCCGGAAAAACTATAAAAAACTTTAATGAAATGTTCGTCGATATGGTTAGATGATTGTACATTATCACACGCAACTTAGTTTTGAATGAAACTTAAAACGAAACAAAGATAGAAATAAACATTTCAAAACGTATCTTCAAAATTTTATAGTATATATCACATTCTAAACGTTATATTAATGAAAAACATATAAGTATGTCACATGTCAAAGTTTGGTTGGCCAAAATTAAAAGAACATTGTAAAAAAATTGTTACTAAGGTTGTGTTTGTTTTTGATTAAAACATCTGCAGGAGGGGTGATGTCTGCAGGCGCGCAGACATCACCCATGAAGACTGTTTGTTTTTTTTTTAAGATAAGATCTGAAATCAGCTTCTTTTATCTTAAAAAAGAAGCTAAAAATTATTGCTTCACACATCTTCACCCTACCTGCTCTCCTGCTGCCTCCTCTCCAACCATCCAAAAACAACAATAAGCATCCCATAAACTCCGGCCAGATATGATTCACCTCCGTCATCGCCTCCGGCAACTTCATCGTCGCAAAAATCCTCATCACCCCACCGGAAAACTCAGCACTAGCCTCCGGCACTTCAAACGCAATCTTCCCTTCAACAATTGACGAGTAGGAGCTAATATTATACGTCTTCACCGTCATCGATCCGTTGGAACCCTTGAACGCGATAAACGATTGAGCCCCCGCCATTCCGGTCTCGATGGGATTAATCGCCCATGCCACCCATCCATTTCGAATCCGGTGTACAACGGTGAGGAAAACGGGAGAAAGAGTAGGGTCGCCGGAAATACGCCGTTTGAGACGCCGGACACGTCGCCGTCACGGTTGGAGACGGAGGAGACGTCTTCTGGCGACGACGAAGACGTTTGTGGCGGTGGTGATTCGAATAGTAACAATGGAGTCTCTTCTACATCGTCTTCTGGAACTCCTTGTACTTCTCTTTCTTGGTGATATTAATGAATTAATAAATAATTTATTAATTAATGTGTTTGTATTTTCAGTTTATGCAGACAGTGTTAACTTATAAAAACAAACAGTCTTATTTTTTCAGCTTACAGAGCTTCAGACCACATCTTCAGCTGCAGACATAAAAACAGATGAAATCAGCTTACAGACAGTTTATGTCTGCAAAAACAAACAGCACCTAAATGTGGAAGATATATTGTAAAATTTTGAGGGGCCTTACTGTAACTTTTGAAAACCTCTATAAATGTTTGTGCATAGTGCAAACAAAGTTGTAGCACATTATCACTAAGGCTATGTGTAGTGGAGGGGCTACAAATTGAGGCGTTTTGCGTCGTGTGACGCCCAGTCAGTAAGGTGTAAGAATTTGTTTTTGGGGTGTAATGGTGTAGGGGCTACAAATATAATATATATATATATATGTATATATATATCCCCCTCTCTCAATCACAATATAATAATATTAAAAACACAATTCTCCCCCCACAAACAACACAAGCCGGCGATAAAAACTTGGCGCCCCCCATAATTCGCCCCACATTTCGCCCAGGGGGCGGTGTTGTAACCCCATCGCACCCAAAATTCGCCCAAATCGGCGCCCACTACACATAGCCTAATAATGCGAGTGGAAGAGAAGTTCTTAATATTAAGGATATATTCTAAAATAAAAATTTTACTTAAGCAACTTGAGCTTCCAGATCGTCCAAATCATACTATGAGCTAAGAAGGAAAATATTGGGGTATTTTTTGCCCATGAGAAAACCCAACAAATATTATCTTACATGGGTTAATACTATTATTTTTATTAATTAGTATTTAGTAATAAATAAGAAAAGAAAAAAAAATATTATTTATTTCTTTTTGTTACTGATCACGTGACAAACAAATCAAATTCCTTTTGATTTGGATGGTGACCACATGTTGTGGGCTTTGGAGTTTGGTGGGCTGCGACACTTGAATAACAAGAAACAAAACATATATTATAAAGGGTTTTTGTGGAGATTGATATATCCAGCCGACAACATTAATATACATACGAAACGAAAGATTGAGTTTTGTTCCTCTTCTGCCGAATCAAGATTTTACGAAGAGAAGGTTTTTTGTGCTCAGTTCTTTTGGTGTTTTTGAAGATAAGAGACGTTCTAGAAATCGGTATTTTCTCGTTGGTGTTACCTCTTACTCTTTGTTTTATTACATATACTTGAAGTTAGTTTGTACCAAGTATATGATGTTTTGTGTATGCCTCTATTTTTATTTAGAGAAGACTTTTGTATTACTCATTATTGGTGATAGTGGATTTGAAGCGGCTCTAGTAGTCCCGTGGTTTTTACTCTCGCCTTGAGAGGTTTTCCACGCTAAAATTTATTGTGTCACATTTACTTTTAATTACCCTATTTGTTTGCATCCTTATTGGTTCATTCGGGCCGGGAAAAAGTTTAGCCAAACGAAGATTAATTCCGCACTTTTTGTTTTCCGTTTGTGGCTAGGTGGTCGTTTTTCCCAACAGAGTGGTATCAGAGCCAGGTTCTTGTTCTTGGGTTAAGACTTGTTTGAACGATGGAAGCTAATACGGGTAGGATGATGAGTTTGAATGGTTCCAATTATCATGTTTGGAAAGGCAAGATGGAAGACCTTCTTCATGTGAAGGACTATTATTTGCCTGTTTTTAGTACCGATAAACTTGAAAATAAAACTGATGAAGAATGGAATATTTTGCATCGGAAGGTTTGCGGGTATATTCGGTAATGGGTTATGATAATGTTTGGAACCATATTAGCGGGGAGAGTCATGCTCGTACTCTATGGACCAAGCTTGAAGAGTTGTATTCTCGGAAGACCGGGAACAATAAGTTGTTCTTGATTAAACAGTTGATTAACATGAAATACCGTGATGGAACTCCTGATACTGATCATTTGAATGTTTTTCAGGGTGTTATTAATCAGCTTGCAGGTATGGGTATTAAGTTTGAAGACGAGATACAAGGTTTATGGCTTCTTGGTATTTTACCGGATTCTTGGGAGACTTTTAGGACATCGTTGTCCAACTCCGCAGCTAACGGTATTATTACTATGGAATTGGCTAAAGGTAATATTATAAATGAAGATATGAGAAGAAAGTCACAAGGTTCCTCTTCACAGTCAGATGCCTTAGTTGCCGAAAGTAGGGGGAGAAGCCATAGCATAGGTCCGAGTAATAGAGCAAAGCACCGCAGTAAGTCCAAAGGGAAGTTTGAAGAATATGAGTGTCATTATTGTGGTAGAAAAGGGCACACAATAAAATATTGCAGGCAACTGAAAAAGGAGAACAAGAAGGCTAATTACAACAGTAAAAAGAACAACTACAAGAAAGATGACGGTGATGAAGGTACTTCTGAAACTAACACTGTCACCGAAGAGTTTTATATTTGTTGTGATTATGATAGGGTGATAATTGCGCGTGATGATTCGAGTTGGGTTGTTGACAGCGGTGCTACTTGTCATGTGACATCACAAAGGGATTTTTATTCGTCTTATACTCCTGGTGATTTTGGGAATGTCAAGATTGGTAGTAATGGGCTATTTCACAATAAAAAAATATTACAAGTATATTTGAAATCAGTTAACCAAATACATGAACCCTAAACTGTTATAATGAAATAATTTAAAGATAACAAAAAAAGATTGAAAGATACAACCAAACTATCTTGTAGACTCTGCCAGCAACAATATATTGCAGGTTTTAAATTGAGAGAATTGAAAATATTAGAGATTGAAGAAGAAGACGAATATATGATATATCCCCAAAATTCTCCACTACTGGTTGTTATATTCAGCCATTACTTTTTTACTTCCAAGTCATTCATCTTTAGTAAATATGCCTCTCCTTATCCCTCCTATATTTGCAGCAAAGCCCTTCCCAAAATTTATTAACACTTTGTTCCCTCTAGTTAGATGAATATGCATTTTACAACAAAAACAAACTGAATTAAACAATAACAAGAATAACCATAAACATAAAAATATAAGTAACAACTTAACTCATATTGCAGAGAATGAACCAGACTTGAATCATTTAACTTTTCAACAGAAAATTTTAATAATAATATTACATAGACATTGCTCATATCGGCCATACCATTGACCTAGAGCACAATCCATATGCTTGCGCGCCAACTATCTGATTCTTAGCTAAACTAACTGGGTGTGGCAGGCACAATTAAATTCCGTACTATAACTCGTGTGTCGAATCATCGTATTATGAATAACGCGTTAATGAATACATATCATATGCTTACGATTAAAGACCACACATATAACTTATTTTTCTCAAGGAGCTAAATATAAAACTTTATTAAGTGGTTCATTTTTTGCTTTACATCAATGTGGGAAAGAGGACAAATGGAATGGATAAATTCTTTAGAAAACAAGTGTCCCTTTTGGGCATTTTTTTTAACTCAAAGTTGTTTTCTCATCAAACGTGGAATGAGCAAAATACGAAAATTCAAAAAGATTTGGAGATTAGGCTTTAAAGAGTTGTATTTATGTTTCAATACATATAATAACTTAAAATTTATGAATAACAATTATTTTTTGGTTCATCTCTCAAACATTATAATGTAATATAATATAATATAATAAATTTTATAGAGTGAATATCGTTTTTCAACTAAAGATAATTATTATCTTTTTACACCTAGGAAAAACTAAAATATAGAAAATGATTGAAATGTAATATATATTACCCACTTCTAATATAAGCAAAATATTATTAAAGAAAATTGTTTTATTTTAACGGTAGCTTTCATTAAAAATACGACAAACCACTAGCTAGTAAGCAACTAGTAAGGTCGAAACAAACAAAGGAACAACAAACAAAATTAAACATCAAACTTCAACCATTTTCTCCAATCTAATCATAACTTTCTCGACCGAGCATTCACCCAAAAAAGATAAGAGATTTACTTTGGCCCACAATCTTTTGCATATTCACCTCCTTATCCTCAAATATTTTGTTGTTCCTAACTTGTCAAATACACCAACAAGCAACTAACAAAATAGATTTAAAGAATCTCTTTCTAACCAACTTCCAATATGTTTAGTTAAAAAAATTGTTTAGTTATAGAACTTACGTAACTTTATGTAGGTTATTTTACAAATAATGCTTCTTGTTGCTTGTTTTTATTTACAAATAATGGTTGTTAATCTAATATTAAAAAAAATGTTTTTATATTAGTTACTTTAGTAAAGAATAGTAAATTATCACCATTTATTTTTATAATAAAAATATTGTATTTAATTAGCTACTTTATTTGTACAAATAAGAGCAACTTCAATGTCATGTTTAGTTATGATTCAGAATTCTGAACTAGACAAATGACCATTGGATGTGATGTTTAGTTTAATATATCCACAAAACTGAATGAAAACAAACATGATAAATGGGACCAGCGTAATTAATTTTCAATTTTAATTTTGAAATCAATTTCAACCCCTCACTTTAATTATCTTTTTAATTTTTTTTTATCGTGACCTTCGTATATTAAATAAAATGATCCAATTACAATAGAGAGGTGAGTAAACGGGTTACAAGCTGCCCCGCTATCCCTTTTTAAATGGCAAACACGATCCTACTGCAAAAATAATTTTTTTTTTGTTTGTTTGTACTTTTAAAGGTAAAAATATAATTTGTTTATAAGTTTGCATACCAACGATAACCATGTTAATTTTTCTAAAAGGTAGTAACCATCTATCAATATAGGAGTATGTAATTATGTGGAATATAAGGGTGTTTAAAAGTGGATGTAGTGTTGAAGGAGAAATAAGAGTTTTTGGCGTTTGAAAGTGAATGAGTAAAAATATGATGTAACATCTTATGTGACGTGTTTAGTTTCTTTTACTCATCCACCATTGTGGACTCTAAATTAGTTTTATAATTTTGTTTATAATTTGTGTAACCTCTGGCATGTCAGTTCATAAATCTGATGCACTTGGAGAATCCATAAGAATTTTTTGAGAAGAAATAAATGATGTGGATGAAAGATGTGATGACGTGAAAGAGAGAGAGGGTGAAGTGAGATTCTTAGTTAAAATGTATTAAGAGTGAGCTTGTGAGGTGAGCAGGAGAGATGGGAGAAAATAGGGAAGATTTAAGGTATTTTGTGGGCCCAAGTGTGATATGACATCTAAAAACATCCATAAAAACACCATCTATTAGAGATGGTCTAATACTATGTGTAGTGCAGGGACTACAAAATGGGGCGTTTTGCGTCATGTGGTTTCGAATCAGTAAAGAGTAGGTTTTTGTTTTTGGGGTGTAATGAAGTTGTAGTCTAATATATATGTATATATATATATATATATATATATATATATATATATATATATATATATATATATATATAGGAAATGGTTCAAGAGAGAAGTCATTTTATTACAAGAAATGCAAGAAGTCAATCTGGACCACTAATCATGTGTAATCAATGGTATAGATTTCAAATGGCAAACTTGTAATATTTAATACTCTAATATTGGATGTTTCTATAGAAAAGGGTAATTATGTATTTTGTGTGTAGCTAAATTAAATCGATGTTATCACTTTCTATATTTTCACGCATACATCAGCAATCAACAATTAATCATCTTAGATATTCCTTTCAGTCACATTCTACGGGATACAAGAAACAATATATTTTCTCAAATTAATTTGGTGTTTCTTTTTATATTCTTAGAATTTGATGTGATTAATTAATAAAAACCATAACATAGTTCATGTGCCTACTGTTTAAAAAACGATATTTTTTTTGTGTGTAAGAACTTTATTTTCTATTTTTAATTATAACCTTCTGTTATTAGGTAATTTCAAAAGGCGTTTATATTAGTATATATAGTATAACTTTGCATGAAGATTCACTTAACATGGTTATATGTAGCATACACATTTGATACACTGTGTTGTTGATGATCAATATGAGAATGTCAAATAGTTTGTTTGGTAAATATGTTTATTGTGTAGGGTGTGTAGGATAAAATTGTTTACTATGATGATTGTGTAGGATAAAATCCTTTAGTGTCTAGAGTGTATAGGATACGATTGTTAACGAGTTAGCGTGTATGGTGGTGTAGGATAAATATGTTTACTTTGTATGGTCCGTATATATAAATTGGTGTGTGGTATAAAAATCCTTTAGTGTTTACTGTCTAGGGTGTGTAGGATAATATGTTTACTTTGTATGTTCCTTATATGTCAATTGGTGTGTAGGATAAGTAAGTTTAATGTGTAGGGTCCCTTAATAAATATGTTTACTTTGTTGGATAAATTAGTTTTATCAATGTATTGTGTGTAGGATAAATAAATTTAAATGTACGTTTAGGAGGTGTAGGATACGTATATTATAATTTTACTATAACAACAATATAATAATATTATTATGATTAGTATATTATTTAATCATATTTGAATCAATAAAGCTCCATACTCAACGTTTACATGTATTAATAAATAAAAAAGTCCGAATAAGTTTTAATGTAACTAAAAGAGAAATAACTTTATAGAAAAAAAAAGAGAAATAAAAGTAATTAGTATTTCAAACTTCCAAATTTAAATACTTACTAAATAAAATAATTTGGAGCTTTACCATTATACCCTTGTAATTAAATAAAAGAAAAAATAAAAAGAATTATTTTGATTGGTTGAAATGATTTCTCACATTTTTTGCAATAAGATCATTTCTCTCATGAACTTAAACCTATATATATATATATGTATATGTATATGTATATATGTTGTGTGTGATATATATATGTATATGTATATATGTTGTGTGTGTGATATATATATATATATATGTGTGTGTATATGTATATGCAAAATGAATCCTAGAAACAACCCGAACCAACCGAACCACCTATTTCCTTCTTTCGGTCAACACCATGGTTCGCAAAACCAACCGAACGTGAACTTACAATGGAACCGGATGAACCTAAACCAACCGAGCTATCCGTTTCAGTATCCTTTAATGCATTTTATCTAATTATTTAAATAAATTGGTTTTTATTTAATTAGTTTAATTATAAAAAGAAAATAATAAAAAAAGACATTGTGGGCCCAACTTGTAGTCCCTACACCATTACACCCCAAAAACAAATTTTCACTCCTTGCTGACTGGGCGTCACGTGTCACAATTCGTCCCCAATTGTAGCCCCTCCACTACACATGGCCTAATAGAAGAGCGTTCACATAATAAAATAAAATTATTTCTTTATTAATACATAAATTTCACTACACAAACAAAAAAAACTAGTTTTAAGTCTCGTTAAAAGTTTCAATTTTTTCTTTTTTATTTGTGCCATTATAAATATCCACTTTTAAAATTTATTAGTTAATTTCCAAGTTTACTCTTAAACACATACAACTAATATTAATAAATAATATTGATTGACCAAATTTTCAAGGGTATTATTGTCATTTGGTAAGAAAAAGTAATTATTCAATTAGGGCTGACATATCGTGTATACACATACACGATAAAACACGAACACGAAATGTGTATACCTGTACACGTCACGAAAACTTATCGTGTAATTGTATCCCAAACACAAACATGAACCTGTTACTACCTGGTATACACGATAAACTATAAAGATCTAAAAACTAGATGAATAATAGGTGGGTAGTAAATTGGATTCCAAGTAAAGAGATTACTAACTTACTAAGTATGGTTAATGATGAGGCAACAAACAGTACTAACGGCCGGAGGAAGCACCAGCAGCTGCGGGGCCAGAGTTCAGAGGCGGCGATGATGGTCGGAGAGGGAATGTCGTGAGTGGTGAAGGTTGCGAAAACGGAGAGTGAGAATGTTTTAAGAATTTAGGATTTAGGATAATTTATTTATATATATATATATATATATATATATATATATATATATAATTATAAAAATCTAACCAGGTACTTAACATATACTTAACAAGTAAACAAGCATATTACCTGTTTAGTACATGAAACCTGTTAAGGCCTTACCTATTACCTGTTAAAGTCATGTAAATACGTGTCGTGCATTCGTGTCTCGTGTATAAATTGTCAGCCCTACATTCAACCTACCTTAAAATTTGTGTTTTCCAAACCATGACACTTTTAATGGGACGGGGGAGTATAAAGTACATTTATTTTAGAAATCAAAACGCTACAACTATAAGAAATAAATGCAAGAACTTAACAAAACAAGAAAAGGTGACTTAGTATTCGTGTTCAGCATAAGTCCCTTAAAGACAGATTATGGGTCTTCCATGAGAACTTGTCTGTTACCTTGGGTATAACAGCTATAACAGTGTGTAATGTCGGGGGGACACGAGCAACATAACTGAAACTCGAAACTCATAAGAAAGGTAGAATGAGATAAGATACTTTGTTGTAGGCGGTGCAAGTGTTTCTAGTGTGTCATCCAATCTAGATGAGTGATCCTTACATAGGGAAAAAGAAGGTTGTTAGACAAAAATAAAAATAAGTTGTATTGCACATCTTCAATGCTTACCATTAGTTTAATCAATTCTCAACTTAACTCTCCCGTTCAGTGGAGGAGTCCAAGTGCCACCACTGTCTAAATCCTCCAAGCGCATGCGCTATGCCGGTGGTTGCGTGCATATGCGTGTCACGTGGTTTGCTTCACACCAGACAGTCTGTCATTGGTTCTCGCTTGCACGCCATCTCAACCTAGCTCGTCAAGTGTCACTTCTTAACCCGCCAAGCGTTAATTGATCTGGAAAGCTAATCATGTTTGCCATGATTGCACGCTCTAATCCTCGTCACGAAAACCTAACACACTTGGTTAAAAATACCAAGTGTAAAGTGTACCATCAAAACTCCATATTACGCGCATCTCCTCGTGCTCGCATGCATCTGTGCAAGAGTTAAGGGTGCCTTGCATTTTTCAGGTAACACTTGAGTGTGACTCCTTTAAAAGAAACATTTAGTGAGGAGTGCCTCTTCTTATACACCCTTGAAGGTTTTGTCTGTCCATCAACGTGAAACAAGCTCCCACTTCTTTCATTTTATTTTGTTAAAGAATTTGACAACTTTAAAAATTTTAAAAACTCAACTTTGAAGATCGATATCCCATTCATCCTAGCTCCGATTTGGATGTGATTTGGTTCATTACGAAGCTTTCACAACATAGATGATAGAACGCAAACAAAATAGTTAGAAATTATATTATCTGCATGCGATTTGGTTCAATGTAACCGAATTCACGTTGACTTGCAACTGCAACGCCTATGTTTTACCGACCAATATATAACTTGTCAACAATTACCAAGTTGCCATTGAATATTTAACGGAAGTTAAAGTTAGTACCTAATATTGTTACAAAATTACAACCTTAATACTTATATATTTGAATTTTAAACCTTGATACACAATCTTGTTATTTTATGTACACGTTATAATTAGGACCAACAACCTAAATGTGTCTATTGAAAAAGTCCATTTTCCACAATTTTCCGACCGTTCCTATTATCTATTTTCATATATATCTTTATTCAATTAAATAATACTTATTTATTTTCCTTTTTCTTATTTTATTTATTTCTTCCACTCACATTCACCGACCAAAAATATTTAAGAAAATCGTAGATGAATAGTGAGAAACAACTTTCATTTTCTCACAAATTTAAGAAGGGGGGCTTTAAATATACCAAAAGTTTTTATTTGGTATACCAAGTCAACCCTATTAATCAACTACTAATCATTCAATCAACTACTAATCATATCAATCATCATTTTTATTCTATTTTATTTAAATATAACTACTAATCATTACATAATAATTATTTAAACTACTAATATCTATTTTTTAATTAGGTTTTTTAAAGACTATTGTAATTAGTTTTTTGCAATACTAGTATTAATAATAGTATATTAAATATTTTATTATACAATTATGAATTATTACTAGTCTTCTATTGAATATTTCCCTTCTAATTCGAATGGGCAGTCAGTTTTTTTTTGTGCCAGAAACTTTACTTGAATCCTTAAATTTATATTTTCCGCCACGATCACACATGATTACAACTTTATACACGAACCCATTAGGATATTTGTTCGATCTTTTAGTGACGACGACAACACCAAGAGAGCGTGCCAAGTTTTGTACCCAATTCATCAATTCTTCATGGGACCCGAACACCTAAAAATTAATAAAAAGTTAATAAAAAGAATAGATAATACACTTAATAATAAAAAGTTAATAAAAAATGTGTATATATAAGTTAATAAAAAAGAATAAATGATACACCTAATAATAAAAAAGTTAATAAAAACATGTATATATAAGTTAATAATAAAAAGTTAATAAAAACATGTGTACATAAGTTAATAATAATAAGAATAAATTATGCACCTAATAATAAAAAGTTAATAAAAAACTTAATAATAAAAAGTTAATAATATATTAGTTAATAAAAAAATAAATAATACACTTAATAATTAAAAGTTGAATTTTTAGGAGATGTGTTCATGATTGGTTCACCAAAGTTATGTCATTGAATTTTGTGAAATTTGGAAATTGAGCAAAAAAGCTTCTTGGAATCAAACATCATTAATGACTTTGGTATACTTTTGGTATATTTAACAGAACCCTTTAAGAATGGAGTTGTGGATGGAGGATGTGATCTGAATGGTCTAATACATCTACCGTACTGACTAACTGGCATTCAATACTCACCTAACTGATTAGACTACCAACCATAAACCATAGAAACCTAGCTAATCCCATTTGCATGGCATTCAATACTCACTTAACTGATAAGACTACCAACCATAAACCATAGAAACCTAGCTAATCCCATTTGCATGGCATTCAATACTCACCTAACTGATTAGACTACCAACCATAAACCATAGAAACCTAGCTAGCTTCCATTCTGATCCACAACAAGAACCGGCACTATAACTACTAACTCGAACCGCCACTTCCATTTATAAATAGATCACCACTTATCACCTTTGTCTCCATCCCAATTCGCTAATTCCAACCCACAAAATGGGAAGCCCTCCTTCCGACTTTATCACATTCCCACAATCATCCGATTATTCCAAACACTTCAACCCCCTCAACCCCGAAGAATTTCGCGCCAATGCCCACAAAGCGGTCGATTTCATCGCCGATTACTACAAAAATATCGAAAACTACCCGGTTCTTAGCCAAGTTCAACCCGGTTACCTCAAAAACCGCTTGCCCAAGACCCCACCCGACACGCCCGAGTCATTCGACACGATCCTAAAAGATGTCCAAAACGATATTATCCCTGGCATCACACATTGGCTAAGCCCAAACTTTTTTGCATACTTTCCGGCTTCGGTGAGCTCGGCCGCATTCGTTGGTGAAATGTTGTGCACTTGCTTTAATGTGGTCGGGTTCAATTGGGTTGCTTCACCGGCTGCAACTGAGCTCGAGATGGTTGTGATGGATTGGCTCGCGGTTATGCTTAACCTCCCGAAAAGCTTCATGTTTTCGGGTTCGGGAGGTGGGGTTTTGCAATCCACCACAAGCGAGTCGACTTTGTGCACCCTAGTTGCAGCTCGTGATCGTGTGCTTAGTAATATTGGAATCGAACATATCAGAAAGTTAGTCGTGTATGGATCAGATCAAACTCATGTTATGTTCAAGAAAGTATGCAAGCTAGCCGGTATTGATCCTAAGAATATTCGGTCAATACCGACATGTTTGGAGAATGAGTACTCTCTTGATCCTGAAACCCTTCAGAAAGTAATTGAAGCTGACGTGGAACATGGTTTGGTCCCACTTTTTCTCTGTCTTACAATTGGGACCACGTCCACGACCGCAGTGGACCCTATTAAAGACCTTGCTGACGTGGCAAACAAGTATAATACGTGGGTTCATGTGGACGCGGCTTATGGTGGAAATGCATGCATATGTCCCGAGTATAGACATTATCTTGATGGAATTGAGCGAGTTGACTCACTGAGTTTGAGTCCGCATAAGTGGCTACTCAGCTACGCGGAGTGTTGTTGTTTATGGGTGAAAAACCCTAATTTGATTGTGAATGCAATGAGAACCAATCCCGAGTACTTAAAAAACGAGTATAGCGAGTCAGACTCGGTGGTGAGTTACAAGGATTGGCAAATCGGGACGGCTAGAAGGTTCAAGTCTCTACGTTTATGGTTTATCCTGCGTAGTTACGGTGTTGAAAATTTACAAAATCACATTCGGTCGGATGTTCAAATGGCGATAACCTTTGAGCGGCTTGTGAAGTCGGATGTCAAGTTTGAGGTTGTTGTGCCACGGCGGTTTTCCTTGGTGTGTTTTCGGTTAAAGCAATTCAACGGTTTGACTCGAGCTACACCGAGTTGCTAAACAAAAAGCTACTCGAGCGAGTCAACTCAATGGGTCGAGTTTACTTGACTCACACCGCGGTTGGTGGGACTTATTTGTTGAGGTTTGCGGTGGGAAGCACACTCACAGAAGAACGACATGTTATTAGTGCTTGGGAGGCGATAAAGGATGTGGCTAATACCATGGTGAACGAATATGAGTCTTTAAGTTCCAAGTAAAATCATATTATTATTTGAATATTGTAAATAAATCGTACGTGTGATTAATGCTTGAACAACATGTATGATATTTTTATTTGATACGAATGAATGATGTTAAAGTTTCCTACATGCAACGTATTTTTGAACAGCAAAACCGATTTTATTAAGAGTTTTATTAGAGTGAATTCTTAATTTGTTTATTCATTCGTAAAAGAAAAGAAGGAATAATTTGTTGCAAACAGTTTTTCTGTTAAATCAATACATTGTATCCATACACTGCAAAATTAAAGAAGGAAAAAAAAATGCCTGTCTATAAAAGAGAAAATGATATTAAAAAAACAAGGAAAAACATAAAAGTTTTTTAAAAAGTCTATCCAACCTAAACTTTGATTAGAAAAGTTATAAAAGGAAACTATATATTTTAACAGATTTTTTTTTAAAAAAAAAAGCCATGCTGATTATTTTCAATCTCGCAGATTTTACGGTTTGGTGCATTAGGCTGTATGTAGTGGGCACAAAGATTGGGCGAAATTCCGGCGAGAACACCGCCCTCCCCTCGGGCGATTTTAGGGGCGATAGGGGGGGGGGGTGTTATTGTCGCAGGGCGTTGTGTGTGTTGTTTGTGTATATATTATTATTATTATATTATTATGCGTGTCATATATATATATGGTAAGGATCCTAAGAGAACCCTTTGCAAATTGAGAACTTTGAGAACCATTTTGGACCACTAAAAACACCTTTGAAAAAAATATTTAAAAAATCATAAAACAAAAAATAACAAAAATTTTAAAAAAAGTATAAAAACCAAAATTCTTATATTTCATTCCGGTTTCATTAAAAAAAACAAAAAAAAAAACGTCGTATTATACACATATGTATAATTTTGTTTAATCTTTAGTTACGTAATATACACATATGTATAGTGTCATTTATCTTAAATTATAAACATGTGTATAAAAAATCATGTAAATGTACATATATGTATATACTATACATATGTGTATATAATTTAGCTAAACCGAAGGTTTTTTTTTATGAAACCGGGATGTTAAAATAAGAATTTTGGTTTTTTTTACTTTTTTCATTTTTGTGTTTTTTTTATTTTTGGGTTTTTTGTGGTCTAAAATGGTTCTTATGGTTCTCAATTTCGAAAAAGTTCTATCATGATCCTGATCCTATATATATATATATATATATATATATATATATAGAGAGAGAGAGAGAGAGAGAGAGAGAATGGATATTTTAAGAACTTGATGAGTTGTAAGAACTTTAAAAACTTAATTTTTGACCACACATTTAATTAAATGATATGAAATATATGTCTTAGATTAAATTTAATTAAAAAATGAATCAGGAGAGAGAATATGTATTATTGATGATTACACAAGTTTAAATGTTAGTTACACATGTGTAATAAGTCGATTCGGTGTGTAATAAAATACTGTAATTTTTTTGTACATTATTTACATTTACGTATTACACATGTGTAAAAAAAATTCAAAAAAAAAATTTGTTACGTTGAGTTCTTTCGAGTTCTTAAAACTCAAAGCGGTTCTTAAAAGAAATCAATCATATATATATATATATATAGGGGATGGTTCATGCGAGAAATGATATTAACGTGAGAAGTGCAAGAAGTAATTAAAACCGTTGATCATGTTTGATCTATGGTATAGAATCAATATAGCAATATTGTAAATTTTTAGCTTCTTCATTTAATGCATTTTAAGACAAAATGATAGCGTAGTCTTTTTGTTTCTTAGAAGCCAACATGAAACGTCCTTATATTAATTAAATCCCAAATTTTTTATTACCATTATTTCTCAATATCCGTTATTTAAAAATATCAAAATCATTCTCACTCACAAAACATTTACCATTATGGATAATTTATAATCCAACTGATCATGTAAAAGTTTTTGATAATTGTGTAGGTTCAAAATTTGTGTAGGTATATATATTAGTTTGCTTCCCCAAATATATAAACTATTTAGGTTGTTAAAAGTTTGTGTAGGTATATGTTAATCTGGTTCTCATAATATATTTATATATCATGTAGGTTGTTAAAAATGTGTGTAGGTATATGTTGGATGTGTAAGGATCTTTTATTTAATGGTTGTGTATAACTATATTTGTTATTATAAAATTGTGTAGGCATATATTGGTTGTGTATGGATATATTATTTAATGGTTGTGTATGAGTATATTGGTTGTGTGTGAGTATTTAATGGCTATGTAGTTGTATGTATATGTTAATCTGGTTCTCAAAATATGTATATACTGTGTAGGTTGTTAAAATTTTGTGTAGGTACACGTTGGTTGTGTAGGGATATATTATTTAATTGTTGTATATGAATATATTGGTTAACAATTTGTGTAGATATATGTTGGTTGTGTTGGTATCTGCTATTTAATGGTTGTGTATAAGTATATTGGTTGCTAAAAATTTGTGTAGACATATGTTGGTTGTGTAGGGATATGTTATTTACAAGTTGAGTATATTGGTTTTTGTGAGTATTTAGTGGCTATGTAGTTGTAGGCATATGTTTATATAGTTACTAAAATATGTATATACTGTGTAGGCTATTAAAATTTGTGTAGGTACATATTGTTTGTGTAGGGATATTTTATTTAATTGTTGTGTATGAGTATATTGGTTGTTAAAAAGTTGTGCAAGTATATGTTGGTTGTGTAGGGATATTGTGAATAACTATATTGGTTGTGTGTGAGTATTTTATGGCTATACAGGGGGACACATTTATTGTGTAAGCACATAATTTTTAATATGATGTGTTGTATATGTTACGATCTTTTATCTATATGAAGAGATGATCGGATATGGTTATTTATGTGTAGGTTGTTTCGAATAAAGTGTATGTGTCTACTTTTTTCTTTATTAAAATATGTTATTTTATGAATGTTTATGTTTTGTCTTGTGCGTATGTGTTCAAATTAGTATCTATAATTTCATTTTCTATAAAATATTGGTGAATGTTTTAATTTTTGTTTGCATTATCTATGTGTCTTATTATAACTTGTATGTGATTAATGAATATGCAAATGGAATGTATGATATAGTTTGTAGTTTTAGAAATTAGTGAACCGGTGTGATACCCTATATAAATTTAGTTGTTAAATAATTTATTTGATGAGGTTAGTAACAAAAAGGATGACGGAATATAGAATAAGATATGGCTTAAAGAGAAAAAAATATGGTGTGAAGATTATATGACAACTTTATTATATGGTAGTTTAATCATAAAATTAATAAGAAACATAATAGGATTTATAAAAAAATGTATTAATGCGAGGTAAATTTTAAATATTATGACCTTGACCAAGATAAATATCGTACGATGAATGCTTGATATTGTGATGTATCAATACTTGGAATTGTCAAAACAAATTAAGGATTAAGGATTACGGATAAAAAAACATATAAAAATGTATAATTTGAAACTTCTAAACATGTAATTACTTACCAAATATAAGAGTTTGTAAATTTACTAGTATACCCTCCTATTTAATTATACAAAATAAATAAGAAAAATTATCATTGGTTAAAATACCTTCTCGCACTTCTCGCTATAAGAATCACTTCTCGAATGAACATAATCCTATATATATATATATATATGGTTTGGATCAAATACAAATGAAATTAACGTACTGAACATGAGAATCAAGTAGGGTAATTATATATACAAGTAGAGTAATTATGTAAATACTCTATGATAATTACTCTATAATTTAATTACATAATTACTCTACTTGTATATATAATTACTCTACTTGATTATCACGTTTATCACATTAATTTCATTTGTACGTTAATCTTCCACTATATATATAATACCCGATCAACGCTTATAGTCCCACTATTTTTATAATACTCAAACACCTTTCAGACCCATTTTTTTTTAGATTACTCAAATACTTATAGGCCCATTAAAATTGAAATAGACCCATTTCTCTTTAATTAATCAAAGTTAAATAAATACACGAATAGGCGAGATAACAACAAAGTCGCGGTAGCATTTGTAGAATGGAGTTTCTCGAAAATGTAGTTATTGAAATCTTATTTACGATCCATAATGCCCCAAGAATGGCTTAGCGGGTTGGTGATGATAACTATCGAGGACGGTATGTTAGAGAGCATAAACTGTGAAGAGTTGATTCACCAATTTGCTATCAAGACTGCTATGCGAGCTTCATAAATCATCGTTTAGCTATTAACATATTCAGTATGTCATAAACTCATGCTAATACTATGATTTTGCTAATTGCTATGTTTATTGTCATTTAATCAATGTATAAAAAAATGTGTTTACATTATTTAGTACGTAAAACTTAAAAATATTTTTTTTTTTGGCTCAGCCGAAAAATTAATTTCAATGGGGCACTTTATTATTTTGAGAACAACGTGTCTTTACTTTTTAATAAATATCATAAGTTAGTGGTTCTAACAAAACAGTTGAACAGCAACATTAACCATACTGCCCAGCTAGATTGTTCTTCGCCACCGACATCCACGTGTCGGACATCAGCCAACAGCTTCAAAAGATCTCCAGCTACACCGTAAAACTGTTTATAATAATATATGTGAAATTACACTTAATATTTTTGTTTATGTTAAATTGTTTATTTACTATGAAGCTTGTAAAGTCAAGTATGTTGTTTACCCAAGTACCCAACCATATGGAAGAAACCGGATCAAGTTTAAAACCGGTTTGGAGGCAATAACCCGATGATACCGGTTTGGATCGGGTTGAAATCGTGTTTGATCTTGTTTTTTTTGCCATGTTTGTCTAATCAAGTTGGGTCCAAACCAGTTTGAGGGAACAAGACTACAGACCGACGGGCTGGATCTTGAACCAAACCGATTTAAGTTGCTACTGGGTCTGGTTGGAAACCAGTTCATCATTTCTAAACCAGTTTTTTTGCATGTCTAGGTTTGGAGGCAATACGGGTTCTCTCACAGACACATACACAATCTTTTCATTCGTTTAAAACCAATTCATGTTCGTGAAACCAAATTTCCATGGAGATTTCCTATGTATAAGTGTTAGGAGTGTCTATGGAAAAGTAATTGGTGCCTAACACATTTATCGGTTTAATGTTATTTTATAATCATTTGTCTGTTTTTACGTGATCCAGCTTTGACAAACCCTGAATATTACTCTTATTCAAAATTCTTGTATTCGTTGGTCGATGACTTCTCCTGAGCAATGACACCGCCAAGCCGCGAAGTCAGCTTGCTCACAGAACTTTATGCCCACATGAGCACGGGGTTCACGTGTTACCCATACCCATGGCGCTATGGACGGTGGGCCATGGCCTAAACGAAGTAAACACCCCCTTTTTAGACAATCTCTTTAGCATCACATATGAGAGAAAAAGTCCACACTATTCAATCTTCTCATTACTTCCACAACTACTCCTACCGACAACCTACTCCCATGTTGCAGCCCATTCACATATAAACACCTTGATATGTACAATCAAGTTTTTTACACGCATATGAAATTCATAACATTTTATAATAACAAGAAACCGATATGTTTTAATTTAATTTTTAAAATTTCAAAAATAAACGATAATTGTGAATTTAAGTTAACAGAAACATTTGAGGTGTGCCTGTTATTATAACTTGGTTAGTAAGCCGAGTTAACTCAATTAGTTAAGATTTCTATCGCAAAGTAACTTGTTAATTAAGAGGACTGTTTGTGTTTTTGATACAAACAAAACTTTTCAATTCGAGTTCTTCGTTAAATAAATGCTTTTAATTATAAAGACTGTGTATGAACATGTCATACTTGAATCAACAAAAATTTCACCAAATAGAAAAAAATGTATGCAACATTCATTCATTTTGTTGGTACAATTTACATATATGCAAAAGTCTTCAATAAGATTTTTATATCTATAAGTATCTGAAGAGGCATGATACGAAATCGTTGGGTCGAATATAACCGGATGGACATTGAATATAAAGGATTTGGATCGTGACAAGTTCACCCACGATCCTTACCTATGTGGCAGATGGTGTGGAGGGTATGCGCAAGTGATCACTAATCAAATCAAATGAAAAACCGTGGCCGAAAATTTATGATCTATTGGGAGAAGAGAGAAGGGAAAAAGGGGGAAGGGGGGCACTTCTACTTGACAATGACATGTAACATGTACATTCTTTAAATACTCTCTGTTTCATACTTCTTTCTGGTAATTGTGTAAATATTTATTTTTATGTCGGAGGATGGTCACAGGAAGATTTTCATCCTTGTGGTGAGATTAGAAATGTTTATGTTTTGTAGAATTTGGTTAACCGAATACTCAAATAGTGCTTGAAAATGTTCTCTTTTGGAATTCTGTACCGGCCAACCTGGCTCGATAGTGATTTGGCTTTTACTTCTTCTTCTTCAGTGGCATCATACGTGTTTCCAAACAAGCAAATCACATTCGTGTTCTTTCTTAAGCATCATAGAAGACATTAATCAATCGGTACTAATGATAACTACTGTAACACCCGTCAAAAATTTGATGCCAAAACTATCAACTTCTAAACTAAAAGGCAAAAATGTTGTTTCTAGAAACAAATAAAATAAAACCCACTTATATTCAAAGTGTTACTACTCGAACGTCTAACAAGAGAAACGATAATTTGAATTATGAAAAATTAAACGAGTATTTAGTTAATAAAACGAATAGTTAAGAATTTTCAAGAGATTTGGTTTTATATCATACGGATATAAATCATGAAATTAATATAGTACAATATTCATAAAATATTGTTGTCGATCAACCCATCTCGTTTTGATAGTAAACTAAATATTCACATAACAAATTACTACCAATTATTATTTATATTTCAAGATATACATATTGTAAAATGATAATATGAGTATTTAACCAGAGGACACTAAATATCTAATGACTTTGAATTATGATACGTATATCCTGACTGTTTGGCCTAGCTTTAAGACGACATTCACTATTCTATTTATATAACACAATTAGTTTAGATATATATGCGAAAATGAGAAGTAATAACAGTGTTAAGAAGGGGTGTTTTCAAAGCATTCCAACTCAAATCCCACACACACTTTACCTTGTTTGCGGGTCCCTAACCCCTATGACCTCTCGACGAGTTTTCCCAAGCCTCGAAGTCCATGTCATCACGACACACTCCGGACTTTCGAAGTTTCCTGCTCTAACACTCGACGTGTAGTAGAAGTGTTGCCCGTTTTATTCTTAAGCTTTTTTTATTGCTAGTACCCGTTTTAAGGTAGGAATTATGCTTAAGTTATGGTTTAAACCCTAGTCGAGGGTATAACCCAAACCATGATCAGTTATAGGTTAAACATAGTTTTTCATAAGTAAATGTTATAGACAAAATAATGTTCCTTCATGGACTAAGAAATGTAAAGTTATATATATATATATATATATGGAATAGTTAAAATAATGTTTCTTCATGATTAAGAAACATAAAACTTTATATGCAAGGTTATGGTCAAATTGATATTTTTTCTTGTAGAAGAAACATAAACAAAAGATGTTTCTTCATGAAGAAGAAACATAGCATATAAGTGAAAACAAAAGGAATAAAGGTCCAAATGTTTATAAAAGTAAATGATGTATCAAGGTTAAAGTTATGCAAAACAGACTACATTTCTAAAGCTAAATCACTGATCTAGTATTTACAAAATGTTATATTCGTACTATAGGTACGTGGTAACGCTCAAGCATAAATCAGTTAACTGCACTAATTATAACCAAAGGTGAATACACTTATACTTTACAAACTATTTAAATGAGTCATTTATACAAAAGTTTGCATGGGATTGCAAATCCCTAAAACTTTAGTATCTACTGGCATCAGGCTAGTTATACTTATGTATGGATCCTTACATATGTGGGTAGATGGTAGGCATGCCCACCATGCTTGGTACAAGTTCCCGTCTCATTAAGCCAGCTTACAGAGTTGTGTGGGCTTCACTAATGTGATATAATTTGTACTCCGGTCTAGAGGCCACTGTTTGTTT
The DNA here is from genome assembly GCF_021521415.1 of Bidens hawaiensis. Taxonomy (NCBI): domain Eukaryota; kingdom Viridiplantae; phylum Streptophyta; class Magnoliopsida; order Asterales; family Asteraceae; genus Bidens; species Bidens hawaiensis. The sequence goes on from NW_027494930.1 coordinate 274,405, forward strand.
TGAGTATGAACTAAAGGCTTACATAAATTATTTAACTTGGTTATTTCTTATGTCATGACAGGCCGGGTTACAAGATACCCGAGTGAATAACAAGGTTCATATAAAAATATTTTCGAGTCAATGTGTTCACTAGCATATCGCTGACGTGATTTTTCTAAACATTTCAGGAAAACAAGTTAAGCAGTATTAGCAAGGAATTAGAGGTAATTATGAAGTTAGACGCTCACTACATAAAGATGGCTCAGTGTTAAATCACTCACATAATTGTAAACAGATGAAAGATTTTTATAAATTAAACACTTGGATATTTAATATCCGAGAAATTTCTAAACAAATATATATATATATATATATATATATATATATATATATATTAAACAAAAGTCTTCCCGTCAAAACAAATTCATGTGTCTGATATATTGTCAAAACAATACTCACTATTAGTTGCACGTTTAGGCCCATGTTTCCAGGTGTGACAACTACCACAGGCAGAGTGCTGAGAAGCTCTGGTTTGGGAATACTTAATTTTCCTAGGTGGAGCATCTTTCGTCTAGCATTCGGTGCAAAACTTGTCAATACAACACCACCACCACCACTTATTTCTCCTTTTACATAAGCTATTATGATATTAACCCAATAACAACAACTCTTATCTTCACCATTCGCCACGAGTTATGGTCACTTATGCCAGTCCCGTCATTTGTGAGTTATGACTTATGACCTTTGCATACAAATAAGGAAAGGCTCTTAAGGAGCTAAGCCTCTAAAGGAGCAACTCGCTGAGTTGCGCTACGACCAACCCTTCCTTTTGGAGAGGACACAATAATGGTTTCTAAGATAGCAAGGGGTGTCGGGTGCGATCGTTGAAATTTATCATTATACATCAGGAGTAAGGGCACAGGGAACAAACGATCTAAGTAACCTAGCTATCCTCTGTGGTGAGGGGCTTCGAAGCCCCTCCCTAGTGCCAAGTCAGCGCTACGTGGGCACTGGGGGCTTCGAAGCCCCACCCCAAAGATACCCTCTATGGTGAGGGGGCTTCGAAGCCCCCTTTAATTTTTTTTATTTTTTTTTTATAAAACTTAAAAACCAACAAATTTATTAAACTTAAAATATAATAAAAATCAAAATAAATTAAACTAAAAAACATAAAAAAAAAACATACTCTCGTTTGCCATTATCCTTGTTGCTTTTTTCTTCAAAACGCCCGCATGGCCGAATCTAGATGCGATAGATCCTTTGCGAGGAGCTTGAAATCCTTCTCTCGTTGCCGCTCCGATTTAGCCTTCTTTCTTTCTTCATGCATGGCTTTGTATTCCGCATGCATCGCTTTTCTTTCTTCATGTATTATCTTGAGTTCATTCTTTGAGTGTTTTTTCTCCTCGCGAAACTCTTAAGTGCAAGTTCCAAGTTGTCAAACTGTGCGCTTATCATTCGCAAGTCGAACCTTTCCAAAATCCCCAAACTT